>NC_092860.1:153929159-153951777 GCF_032062135.1 Pyxicephalus adspersus
TCCTTGACTGGAGGTCCGGAGAGGTGCTGCGTTGGGGACCATCCTGTCATGGAAAGTGTCTCCTTTCTGTCCCGCCAGCTCAGTCAACACAGGTACCACCCAATCTCCAGGGTCTGCCGGCGGCCTATCGTGCTTACATGGATGTCTTTGATAAAAAGGAGGCTGAGACGCTGCCCCCTCACAGGCCGTATGATTGTCCGATTGACTTGGCCCTGGGCTCCTCGCGGGCGCATATATCCCCTTTCACCAGCAGAGACTTTTGCCATGTCCAAGTATATCAAAGAGAACCTTGACAGAGGATTTATCCGCAAATCTTCCTCTCTGGCTGGTGCGGGTTTCTTCTTTGTGAAGAAGAAAGATGGCTCCCTACAGCCTTGCATCGACTGCAGGGGTCTTAACAAGATAACAGTAAAAAATAAGTACCCCTTCCCCTAATCCCTCAATTGTTTGACCGCCTTAGGGGAGCTAAAGTTTTAGACCTACATGGGGCCTACAATCTTATCAGGATTTGCCAAGGGGATGAGTGGAAAACCGCCTTCAATACCTGTGACGGTCACTATGAATACCTGGTAATGCCCTTTGGACTATGCAACACCCCTGCAGTGTTCCAGGAGTTTGTTAACGACATCTTCAGAGACTTGCTATATTCCGGTGTTTTAGTGTATCTTGATATTATCCTTGTTTTTTCTCCAGATCTGGCTACTCACCGGAAGCCTTCATCAAGTCCTTCAAAGATTTACCTTCACCGGTCCTTTAAAGATTAAGACAAAATCGTCTGTATGCCAAGTTCAAGAAATCCTCTTTTCCATTCCTAGGATACATAATATCCAACACTGGTCTGCAGATGGATCCTGAGAAGCTGTCAGCAATTTTAAAGTGGCCTTGTCCTTCAGGTTTAAAAGCAATCCAGCGATTCCTGGGATTCGCCAACTACAATCGCCAGTTCCTGCTGCACGTCTCGTCCTTGACTTCCCCATCTCCGCTTTGACCCGTAAAGGTCAAGAATTGACCGGGTCAAGAATTGGACAGATGAGGCTGAATCGGCCTTCCAAACTTTGAAACAAGCCTTCTCTGCAGCTCCGGTTCTCCATCGCCCTGATGCTCACAAGCAATTCTTCTTGGAGGAGGATGCATCATCTTTTGGAGCGGGGACGGTGCTTTCACAAAAATCTTCTTCTGGTAAGACGATGCCTTTTTTAGTATATTGGCAAGGGGAGCTATAAAGTATCCCCTGAAAACTTCACAAATATTTGGGACAGCTTGTAGGTTTGAGACCCTATCCCTCAACATTTTGCCCCCTCTTGCACTGTTGAATGAGCATAGGCCATGGTTTGATGCCTATTAACCTTATTTTACGCTTTTAATATTCTTGAATATAAAATCATAATTGTTAATGAACTATAGTACTTCAGCAAACAAAATCTCATCCACTGAAGGGATAGAACCCCTAATTTCATAAAACATTCTCCACAATCTTGCTGAGAATTTTCAGATTTTTTTGCAAAAACAAGATGAGAGTTTACCACCTCACCTTTCTTGTATTATTTCTAATAATTATTTCCCATTGGTGAAGATTACACTTACCCATGCCTCAATTTATTTTCAAACCCACAGAAGATATTTGGAGAGAAATACAAGAATCTTAGACACTAGATTATATTCACAACTCTAATAATTTCTGAAGAGGTGAGGTTCCAGTTTGATCATGCATTAGGTTCAAACTGAACTTGTGCTGTTTGATATTTTGCAAATTTAGGTAGGTAGGCAGACACATTAGGCTTAATTTATTAAGCTCTGCAAGGCTGAAGATGTTACAATTTCACTGGTGAAGTTGGGTGATCTAGCAAACCCGGAATGGATTTCTTTATTTAACCCCCCCACCGGTATTACCGAGTGTGACTTGTGGGGGATTTTCCATGCTAGAAGCAGTAATCCCGAGTCACACTACACTTAAGGGGTCACTTTAAACTTAAGAAAACCCCAGCATCCTGCTGGTTGCCGTAGGTTCTGGGAACATGTCGAGGTTTCACTGTGATGTCGGTACATACGTCCGTGCGGGCGGGTAGAGCAGCAGGAAATTCAAATTATTTTGTACTGGATTCAAAACAAAATAGCTGTATTGAGTCCAATACAAACCAAACAAGACGATCCACCACTACCCAGATCACAGAACACCCAGAGGACAAGGGTAGATCAGTAATAAAATCCATGGCTGTCTGTTGCCAAGGAGACTCAGGAATGGGCAGGGGAAGCAAGAGGTCTTCCGCATGGTTGGCCACCAGTACGTTGAGAAATAAGTTTGAAAGTCTTTTGTTGTCCGGCATGACCTACAATTTTTTAGGAGTGACCCAAGACTAGAATTACCAGGTGGAATCTCAGAAAACCCTGTTGTATCAATGCACAGAGGACATTGTTTGTTGGCTACATAATTACACAGTTATCATACAGAAAGAGATTTCAGCACTCCAACATCTCCTTGAGAGTAGAGACTCTCAAGGCAGCCAACATCTAAACAATGATTACAGTTACAATGGCCCCAAACAATTATGTTGTATTAAAAGTTAAGCAAAATCCTTTTATCGCCAGATTTCTTGTTGTTCAGACACGTGGCTGTATGCAAAGCGCAGGGCATAGAGTGCAATAAAAATTTATGCCAATCTTATTTTTTCATGTCATACAAAACGTAAGCAAAGGTTTATATTTTCTCCTACAAAGTCATTAACCTCCTGGGCATTTCACTGATGTCTGAATTTCTATACCAAAAGCGGTACACTATTTTTCATGATTTTTTTTTATATTGTAGACCTATAACTTACCGAAATATGTCCAAACAAGGGTCTAATAAATACCCTAAATACTATAACATTTAAAACACACAATCATGTAAAAAGAAATAATTATATTTAATAATAAAATGAAATAAAAAACATGAAAATCAACTTAAACAAGAATGCATAACTAAATCAAAAATATTGAAAATACTAAAAATGCAATAATTCTGTATAATGTATAATACTAAATTTTTCTAAAACACCTCCCTAGTGTGGTCAGTTTAAAATAGGGGGCAGCCTGGAGTCCAACGTCACATTTGGCGCAGTAGAGCCAGGTTTCCTTATGGATGTTTTTCCCTCTTCCCCTCTCATGGAGTAAAGCTGTTTAAGCAGATTTTTGTGTTTTTTATTTAATTTTATTAATAAATGTATTTATTTATTTTTTTTACATGATTGTGTGTTTCAAACATTTTTATATTTAGGATATCTACTAGACCCTTGTTTGAACATATTTCGGTAAGTTACAGGTCTACAATATATTAAAACATTTCCTTTCAATTAATTTTTGTTTATTTTGTATTATTTTATATAGGATTGGATACAGGAGTTTGTAATGAATCCAACATAAAATATTTGAATTTCCAGCCAAGTCAAACGGTGCACGCACCGACATACCGACGCCATCACAAATCACAGAGGCATACGCACACAAATGACGAGGGAAGGAGAAGATGGGCATCCGACGCTGGAGACAGGCATCCACAGAGAACTCTGCCGGAGGACGAGATCCAATGACTGCTCACTGTTCGGGGTAAATGCTTTCAGCAAGTTTTTTTACCCCGAACCGGGCTATGGGTAACCTTCCAGGAGGTTAAACATATTGTCAATCCAAATAAACAAAAATGTAAACTTTCAAGTTTCTAGTAAATATAAGACTGTGGCCTGTTGTAAGATGTATAAAATGTATAAATATATTATGCTTTTAAAATTGCATTGAATTGAATTGCATTGCATTAACTAACTGTTAAAACGCAGTACCTCAATGCACATTACAGGGCTATGTAGTTACAATAGCACCCCAACACACTTAGAGGTGCATGCATTAAAAAACACAACATCACATAGTAACGCACTATCTTGCATTATGCCTGAAATATGCTAAGTCAGTTGATTCCCCCAAACAGCCCCATGTTGTATGTATGTATAATCTTTTTATTTAACTAAAATGTTTATTTTATTGCAAGATACATTTGACTTTATTTATTGACCCTTATTAGACATTACACATGACCTGACTTGCCTGCTGTGATACAAGTAGTAATAGGTGCGCTCCATGGAAAATAGTCAAAATCAGCTGACCATTAATAATCACATGTGCTGTTACCATTCAATAAAGGTATTTTTTTTTAAATTTCCATGAGCACATTGTGAATTGCCTAAATACTATTGCAAATGCATTTCTCAAGCATTCACAACACGTGTTTTTTTTTTGCACTTTTTTGATTACTGAAGTGGCCTTCCCATTCTAATTGAAAGGGCTACAGCAAATCTTATTGCACAAAATATAATGCATACTGCATTTACTGCAGAATAGAGAAAGAGTGCATTGCGGTGCACTGCAGTACTGCATTGGAATTCCAACAATTGCACCGTGCAGTTCTAAATAGGTAAAATTTGTTTGGCAAAAATTAACTTTTTAAAGACCCCTTCACACGAATGTGACGTTGTAGCTTTTACCACACGTCACCACTATCTACTTTAACACACAAATTTTGGTGTCCCAAATCAAGCTACTACTTCAAGTTGGTCTATGATGTGGTTTCTAGTGCACTGCCTATGACAACCGCTTTGTCATGCAATTGTGTGCAGTTGTGACTTTACCTTCAGAGTAGGAAAAGCAACTATGCGGCCAGAAGTGATCACTACTACAGTGTACAAACGTGTACAAAATTGTTCCAAACCAACACTATTCAGTTGAAGTGGAGTGGTTTGGAATGTGTTTGAGCCTGTTCTATCACACAGAACATAAACGGCCCCACATACATCAGCGGACACACATTAGACCTGGTATTTTCCAATCTCTGCAACATTACTCACCTTGAAATTTTAACTTTCTTATCACAACCTCCCTACCTTCAACTTATCAAATTCTTGCCCCCCCCTGTCACTTTTCAGACTTGGTGAATGGCAGAGAGATATCCTTGACAGCAATCTTTTTCCAAACAGCATCATATCCCTAACTTCCACCTGTAAACCATCACTTACCTCTTTCAGCCATGTTACTTTGGATGAAGTCTCCTCTCTTCTCTCATCATCTCCATCTACTACCCGTCCCCTTGACTCCATCCCCACTGATGTACTCTGTGCCATTGTTCTTCCTATCCTCCTTCTCTTTAGACGCAGAGATAGCGTTTGATAGAGTGCATTCTATCTCTATATTCTACTCCGATAGCTAGGGTGTTTACTTTTGGAGCCCATTCTTCCCGTTTTGACATTATAAACGGGACACGCCAGGAATGTCCGCTTTCGCCTATTATCTTTACTCTGTTAGTGAAGCCCCTGGCGGAGAGGATACAGTCAGAAGGTGCAGTCATGGGCTGTTTGTGTCATGTAGAGACTACACAAGATAAGTCTTTTTGCTGATGATATCATGCTTGTGCTTACACAACCTCTCTAAAATCGGTTCTGGATATTATTGACCAATATATCAAAGCCTTCTTTTATAAGTAAAATATGTCCAAGTACCATATTTTTCCACTAAATATACCTAATGGTTTTCTAGCTTAATTGCACACTGATTTTTCATTTCTTTGGGAAAAAGAATCTATTTTTTTTTTGTGTATAGCACTGACAGCAAAAACTGATAACCTTTTTGAATATAACTATAAAAGGTATTTGCTGTCTCTGCCAATAAAATGTTCTTGCCTTAAAAATCAAGAATTTTCTATGGCCAGTCGAATCATGGCATTTAAAATGTTCCTACTACCGAAATGTCTGTATTCATTTTGGAGGATGAATATTCCGGTGTCTGCTAGATGCTTTGCCAAGTGCAAAGATATCTTTCCCTATTTGTATGGAACAACCAAATAAACACTCTGCAACCACTCAATTATGCTTAAATGTAGGAAATTTGGTGGCATGGGTCTTCCAAATTTTCCACACTATTATGCCGCCTCTCTTATGGCACAGATTAAACATTGGTGAAATAATGATATAAATAAAGTTTGGGTGGAGATAAAACTGTCGTTTCTTAAATACACCAACTTTCAATGGCTTTTAATTGCCATAAAAATGGGTTACCAACCACCTTTTAGTGATTACCCATCCATTCAGGCGACTCTTCAAGTATGGGGTAAAAATTTGATATATAAGCCCAGTCTACACACAACTATGCTTCTTAACCCAGATTTCAGGATCTTGAGAGTGAGTATACCACACTTCTTGGTGTAACTTAGGGGTCATTAAAATTAAAGATTTATATTTTTTTAAGCAGATTGAAACCTTTCAGTCTTTACAAAAAATCTATAATCTCCCCTCTACAAAATTTTTCAAATATATGTGGATTAGACACTGTTTAATGAGACTGCATTTGTATGCTAGACTCCCCATGGACAGTTCTATGTTCTTTTACCAACCCAGCCGTAGGGTATCTCCAAGTTTTATCTGCTATTTAACTCTAATTTGTAATTTAGGAAGACAGCAGCGATGCAGAACGGGGAAAATGTCCTTAATCTGAGAATTCAAAATAATGAGTGGTTAGGTTCTTTGATGGTGACATACCATATTATGAAATGTGCAGATCACTGGGACATGTTTCGAAGGGTACTTAATCAATGGTACTTAACTCCAGTGTGGCTAGCACATTTTTCAGTCCCTGATACTAAATAAAAAAATAAACTAAATAAACTTACCCTAATAATTTAGTGCAGCTCCCTCTCTAAAAAAAAAACAACAGGTTTGGCATGTTGATAACACTATTGGTTTAACTTCAGCTAGGTTGAAAACATGCATACGCTACACCTTTGCATGTATGTGTACGTTATGCGCATCTGTGCTTGCATGTTAAACCAACTTTACCTGTATGTGAATATTTAAACTCGAAATTATGGACTACCATGCTGGTTTCTACAAATGTAAAATTACTTTTTTTAAAAATATCTGTAAATTCAGGCAAAGTTAAAAAACCTGCAAATAGATCACATTAAAAACACAATAACAAATTACTAACACATCTTTATTTTAAATAACCACTTAAACATCAGAAAAAAAACACTACACAGACACCACTACATTGCAAAAAGGAAAAATAAACTATATACTAAAACACATGCACACCCATACTTCCAGAGAAAACAACATTATCATTAAAATGGGCCTACATGACATTGTATTCAAAATAGCTTGGCTGTGATAGGGCTGAGTTTCCACAGGTCGTGCCCCCACTCCAGCTACCCCCACCCCACCACTTTACCCCAAACACACGCTGAGACACCAACATGGTTAAATAGCCCCTTTGGGCCATTTATTAACAAATAACTTAAATATTAACTCTTTTAATAAATAACCATAAAATGACCATAAATAACAATATCTAAACACACAATCAACAAATAATAACTTACCAATAACAACCAATAACTGTAACCAATACATTAATACAACATCCTTTTCCTAAACACCCCCCCCAGTTACTGGTCCTTGAAGGCCCCACTATTGTAACCCCCTGCACCTAATGAGTCTGCACCGCCGTGATATGTAGTGCTCCCAGTCGCACCTCGAGCTCAGGAATGATACCAGCAGCACTTGCAGCCCTATCCCAAAACAATTTAACACTCCCAACAACCTTTCCAAGGGTCCCACACCATAGTTGAGACCCTCACCCCCATTGAAACAGTCCAATACAACTCCTTCCCTCGAGGACCTCACTGCCACGGCGCCACAAGAGCAACACCTTGCCCTTGTGTGCCCCGCCACACCCTGTCAGCTCTCTGAATTCCTTCCTGCAACCCTAGACACCACAGATCCATACCCACATCAGACAATGCACTCCGTCAGTCTCCAAATACCATAAGTCCCCTTCCAACTCCCTATGCTGAAATACCACCACCCATTCTGTGCCACAAAGCCCCCCACTGATTTGTTAAGCCTAACCCTAGCTTTATTCACTGACCGAGCGCCTCGCCATTGTCTCCTGGCCACCACATCTGACCAGACTACTATGACACCCGGCAACAAAGTAAGCAGTCTAACGAGGTCCCACCTCTTTCCCAAATCATTCCCCCCCAACACCAACACATTTGGACTCCTATCCTACTGCAAATACCGACAAACTTCTGCCAGCAGCCTACTCCATTGCATCCCAGGCACTCCAATCCACCGAATTACAACTTCGGCAGAGAGGGAAACCCAGCTGCAGCCCATTCGGCCGTAATGCTGCTCATTTGGCCCCCCGGCTCACATAGGAGTGCCCGATAATCCAAACAAGAAACTAGGAACCACCTAAAACAGAATAACAAAATTATGCACAACAAGATACCAGCCATCCGCTAGTGTTGTTGTTTGAATTCAGGTTGTCCTTGTGTTCGACCCGCATATGACTGTTCGAATTCGGGTCAAAAAAAAAACATTTTTTCCCCAAAAATTCAAAAAATAAAAAAAAGATCAGGGACTTTGCTGATCAATGAATGCAGCAACAACCTCCAAGAAATTTTGTTTAGTAGCAGCTAGTGGGGTTCTCTGTGTACCATCAAAATTTCACGTTAGCATGTCTGGCTGGCTCTGGAGATGGACGCATTTTGAGAGAGCTCCGTGTGAGTCTGCGCATTAGCAACGTTATTTACAGTGACCGTGAATCTCTGACTGTCCCACAGGTGTATTGTAGAAAAACTCACCTTCAGGACCATGATTAAATGAAAGAAAGGGAAAACAGAGCCACAAAAACTTTCCTATTACTTCAGGCCTCAGCAGTCTCGGAGCTCACAAGATGGCAGCGTAACTACTCCTGCTTCCATGCCAACACAATCAGCCTGGAATTCTCCTCCATGACCTGCACACACAGGACAATCAGATGGCAGTGTAGACGAGTCCTCACACCACACAGTATCACCTGCAACATTGCCTACTTCTCCACATATTAAGGTATTTCAAACCCCGGATCCCACTGTAGGCGAGGCTGGGGATGCACCACCGACAGTAGGACCGATGGTGGGGATAGAGCTGGAGGACTTTCAAGTGACATTTTACTGTTTCCGTTGACCCTGAAAAAGTTGTTGATGTCCTAGAGACACTCAGTAGAGCAAGATTTAAACTCTATGCTGGGAAAATTTATTAGCACGCTTTCTGGTTTTGGGAAACAGATTCAACATGTTGAGACAGGCATGCAGCCTATCCAGGGATGGAACCTGAATACCATTAGCCCTGTTAACCAGTCACCAAGATCCCCCAGAAAGGTGTTCCATGAATGGACCTGAACTGAGATGGAGGATCTACCATTATAAAGTTTAGCCCACATTGCTTTACGGCCTAAATATCTGTATAGCCAAAAAGTACCCTTTTGTAATTTTGTACTGCCTGATTCACCTAGTTCTAACTAGGGGACTCTCTTTTTTGTCTTATTCTGTTTTTTTTTTATTCTTTTTGGTTAAAACATGTTTTGATAAACAACATCTATTTGGCCTACCAATCTATTTGGCCTACCAATCTATTTGGCCTTTTTTGTTGCAGCTGCACTTACGTCCAAGCCTTTATGTTCTGAAGTAAAAGGATGGAAGCTAAGTATAAAGTTTTCACCAGTTCTCGGAGGTCTATTTTTTTTTACTATACCTCACCATTGCCAGCTATTTCTGGGATGACTGGTATTGTTTCGGTAAATGTGAGAGGTCTAACTAGCCCATTTAAAATAGCATTTTTGTCTAAGGAGATAAAAAGCTTGAAAGGAGACATACTATTTGTCCAGGAGACCCACCTCCATGGTCTACACAAGGCTAAATGGTCACTGAAATCTTTTTCAAATACCTATCTGGCAAGCATACCTATGATTAAATGTGGCACACTGATAGCAATTGAAGATTCTGTAAACTTTCAGTATATAGAACACAAACCTGCTGAAGAAGGGAGATATGTCATACTGATCTGCAAACTCAATACGGAAATATTTACCTCGGTGAATGTTTATGCTCTGAACTCTAACCAGCCTTCTTTTCTTTGGAAACTGTTCAAGATAAGAAAGTGAAATAGGGAGCATTGCTCATATAGGGAGATTTCAGTGCAACTCCTTACTCTACATTGAACTCTAATACCAAAGCCAAAAGGAGACCTAAAAATTTACATAGACTTTTGGTGGAATACAAACTTTTTGATTTTGGAGGTGCCAACATAGATCTAAGAGAGACTTTACCAATTTTTTTCATGTCCACCTTTAACACTCTCGTATTGATTTCTTCTTGATGGACTTTTGGTGTCTTACGAAAGTAAAGTCATCAGATATTGGATGTATAACCTGATCGGATCATGTGCCAGTGATGATGACATGGGAAGAACAACCCTCTAGACTTGATAGATTATGGCGGATGAAAACATTTATTCTGGATCATCCAAAATATCAAGTGGTCCCTTCTGGTGCATCTACATCTGCTCTCATCCTAATAATGGAAAGGATTCATGCTTATTTTACAACATACCCTCCATTAAACAGTTATTCTGTATTTGTTGATTAACATATTTGTGCCTTGGGGGAATTTATCTGCTATAAAAAGCCTTTATCACATCTCCTGGAGGCCTGATTCTCCTAAAGCAAGCCGGCCATATTGGCCACATGGCATCCTGTGTTGTACAGCATCAGCATCTAAATCCATCCAAGTGAGAGAAGGGGACTTAAGCCTATTCTACAGCATAATCTTCTTTTAAAAACCCTCCTGCATTTGTGGAGTAGTACATTTGTGCCTTGTGTGACTTTATCTGTTTGACAAACCCTCATTTGAAAGCAAGCCGGGCATCTTGGCCACATGGCATCCTGTACTGTACAGCATCAGCATCCAAATCCATCCAAGCAAGAGAAAGGGATTTAAGCTTATTCTACAGCATATTCTTATCTTAAAAACTCTCCTACATTTGTGTAGTAGTACATTTGTGCCTTTGTGTGACTTTATTTGTTTGACAAACCCTCATTTAAAAGCAAGCCGGCCATCTTGGCCACATGGCATCCTGTACTGTGGAGCATCCAAATCCATCCAAGCAAGAGAAAGGGATTTAAGCCTATTCTACAGCATAATTTTCCTCTTAAAAACTCTCCTACATTTGTGGAGTGGTACATTTGTGCCTTTGTGTGACTTTATTTGTTTGACAAACCCTCATTTGAAAGCAAACCGATCATCTTGGCCACATGGCATCCTGTACTGTAGAGCATCAGCATCCAAATCCATCCAAGCAAGAGAAGGAGATTTAAGCCTATTCCACAACATAATCCTCTCTTAAAAACCCTCCTGCATTCGTGGAGTGGTACATTTTTGCCTTATGTGACTTTATTTGTTTGATAAACCCTCATTTGAAAGCAAGCCGGCCATCTTGGCCACATGGCATCCTGTACTGTAGAGCATCGGCATCCAAATCCATCCAAGCAAGAGAAGGAGATTTAAGCCTATTCTACTACATAATCTTCTCTTAAAAACTCTCCTACATTTGTGGAGTAGTACATTTGTGCCTTATGTGACTTTATTTGTTTGACAAACCCTCTATTGCATTCCATGTATGCCTGATTCTCTGACATCCAGTATCCTTCTATTGTAATTTGAACAACAAGCAGACATCTCATGCATATGGCACCTTGTATTGTATTGCATCAGCATCCAAATTCATCCTGAAAAGAGAACGGGATTCAAGCTTATTCTACAACATAATTTTTACTTAAAAAGCTCCATACGCTTGTTGCTCAGTATATTGGTGCCTTATAGGTACTCATTTACTACTTACTTTCTTTACTACTTTTCCTGTGTGCCTGATTCTCTGACACCAAGTATCACCATATTTTTGAAAGCCAGGCTACCACCCTGCATGCATGACACCCTGTACTCTACTCCCCTAAATTTACCTGCTTAACCTCCATGTGCTACATCCTCTAGTGAAATTTTATGTGCATGTTCCTCCCTCTTCTGAAACATGGGCAAGGGAAGGCCGAATAGCCAATCCGCTCAAAAACGAGAAATAGGATTTTTTTTTGCTCGTTCCAAAACTCCTGGTCCTAGTGGAGGGGGTCATAACACTAGACTTAACACTGCACAGACCTCCATGCCTAGTTTGGAACCCCCTGACTTTACTCAAGAGGACTCTGCTTCTAACTTTCCCTCCTTACTGGGTGAAGATAAGGACCCCTCAAGCCCGACAAGCCCTCCACAAACGTCCATGGGATAGAGATGCCTACCTGAAGTCTCTGCCTACCAAAGCAGACTTTGAATCTTATCTTGTGCGCTTCCAAAACTCTCTACGTTCTGAACTAGCTTCACTCAGATCGGACCTCGGCTCAAGAATAGGGGAGGTTGAACGCACAACGGAAGATCTCTGTAACCACGTACAGACCCATGCCCATATTCTTAATGAACACTCAATGCTATTGCAACAAATTATGTATCAGCAGGATGACCTGGAGAATTGGAGCCGCCGTAACAACATAAGGATTCGGGGACACCCAGAATCGATAGAACCAAAGGACCTCCATGCAGCAGCGACGACTCTGTTTAATGAACTCCTGCAGAAACCTAGGGATAATACTAGAGATTGACCGCATTCATCGAACTCTGGGCCCAAAAAGCCAGGATCCAGACAGACCAAGAGATGTGATCTGCCGAATCTACTCTTTCCAGCTTAAAGAGCTTATCATGCAAAAAGCCAGGTCACAGGAGGAATTCACTTTGAACAATCGTCCCATTCTGCTCCTAACCGATCTCTCCCGCAATACTTTGGCACTGCGCCGAGCACTGAAGATGGGGCTTCCCATTTCAACTTTTCGCTCACAGAGGTAGCAAATCTGCCACCTTTCGCCAACTGGGGGACCTGGCTACCTTCTTGATGACGTTTGAGCTTCCCCAAGTCAACCTTTCTGACTGGCCTACGCTTCCCACGATTTTGACCCCTCCAGCGAATCCTTAATGGCAGCAGACACAGTGGAAGTCCAACAGTGATCAAGTGTGCAACCCCTCGCAGGCCCCTCCGTGACTGTGGACCAATCCACCAGAGGGTTTTGCTGTTACCCTGATACATGAGGACTGGTTGTCCCCCTTCTTGGTGGGTTCAGGTTGCTTGCCCACGAAGGAACTTTATATGTAAGATTTTGTTCTTCACTGAACTGCTTTGATACTAATATTATGGTTATAGTTTTTGATAATATTTTTCTTTTGGAGATTGCGGATGTACACTTGTACCCTCCTCCGTACAGCTTATATTTGCTATCTCATCCAATACTTTTATTGGCGTATAATGATAAGCCCGGCCTGGGTGGTGAGGGCCTCGTCCTGACCACCTGAGCTACCCCCTCCAAGGGAATCTGCGCAGCTGATCTTCACTTACTGTTTTTTGTTCTTTTTTCTTTTTCGCTGGTATTACTTGTTTGTCTTTTTGTTCTGTACATGGTTTTATCCCCATCCCCGATGAATATTACGACCTTTATATTCAGCTGTCACCAACTCCAATCTTCTTTGTAGAAAATATAGGGGTAGATAGAAAGATCCGCTGGCTGGTTCCCTCCTTTGTCATCCATTACCTCATCCTAATCAGGTAAGTGCTGAATTATTTACATTATGCCCCGCAAAGCTAAATATTAGTTAAGCTGCGTACACACGTCAAATTTTTCTCGCCCGATAATCAGCATCGGACAGATATCAGGCGAAAATCTGGCGTGTGTACAGCCCAGGCTGTTCATCGTCCGTGGATCCGCCAAGACGAATGAACGATGAGCGATGATAATGCAAGGGAAGGAGGAGAGCAGGCAGCAGGGTGTCCCTCCGTCACTCTCCCCCTCCCCTCTCCATTGAGCAGAACGGTGCTGTATGTACAGCACTCGTTCATGCATCTTGCGGTTCTTATCGTTGGAAGGATTGTGAAAGATCCTTTCCAACGACAAGAATTGCATGTGTGTATGCGGCTTTAGTCTGCTTTTGTCAGAGGGAAGGGGGCTGCTCACTTATGTACTCAATTATGAAATGCCAAATAATTTTCATTCAAAATGGATATGTACACTAGTGAGATGCACACATACAGAGAAAAAAAAATTAGCATAGAGTAGATAACACATAAATATACACATATATACACACATCAAAGCACTCCCACAAACCCAATGCACACAAATGCATACAAACTTACATCTAAACACAATCTAGTTATATGGGCAGGCTTATAATCATTTTTCTGGAAATGTGTCACAGAATGGGAGACGCAATCATTTCCAGTCAGTGACTTTAATTTTTGGCCAGATGATTAAACCAAAGGACTCTTGATCATGGCTGACACAAAATAGAATATGTTAAAATGTTAAACATCCAGCAATAAGCTTGTCAATATAACAATAAAGTAAAAAAAAAAAATCACAAGAGCAGGAGGAGTAACACAGCCATACACACAGTGTCTCAGGGCCTGCCGCTTCCTCCTCATGCTATTACTGCCACTGCCTGCCCACTGCCCAGTACCCAGCTCTAGATGCCAGACTAGACTCAGGTTCAACAGGGTCTTCTTTCCCCGCTGATTCCGTCAAGCTCGTTCTCTTTCATGTGGTTTCGCTACATAGTTGGTACAGATTGGAATCTCGTTGATCCATTCATGTCTCCGATAGCTACAGCTTCGACACTGTCCATATGGGTGATGGCCTCAACCTCTAATGCCGTCCTTGCTCCTTCTCAGGGCCCAACGCCTCCTCCTCATGCTGTAGCTGATGCCACCTGCACAGTTCCCAACTCTAGATGCCAGTTACCAAAGCGGTGCCCGCTCTGTCTCAGTGCCCACTCGCCTGTGTATGGCTTGTAACGGAGTGGTGAAACCTGGTGGCTAATTTTTGGATCAGAGGAGCCCCCTCATGTCCCTCTCTGGCTGTACTCAGAGACCGTGTAAAATCCAGTATGTTCCCTTGGCTGCCCCATAAAAAAGCCTTGCCAGCAACAGAAAAAAAGACTTCCTTATTTTATTTTTTCTTGTACAGTGTTGTGCAGAGATGGGAGAGTCTTCTGAATAACCTCCTCCCCAAGGCTCCAATGAGCTGCCTCCGTAGCTGCCCCCATTCTGAACCAATGCAAGGAAAGTTTTCCTGCCTCCACCCCCTCCTCCCATAAACATTTTCTAAAAATTGCCACAAGCTGATATCTTGATAAAGCCAAACCATCAGCATGCACCAACAAGGTGCCCACCCCCCAGGCCTAATCACCAAAAATTCTCTCACAGCCTCCACCGGACACACCAAACCCCCACCCAAACTCTTTAAAACAATATCCATGCCTTACCCCCTGGTCTGTTTTTGACCTGGCCAGACAAATCCTAATTTGCCCACTGTCACACTCCACATCACTCACCTGAATCCCTCCCGTCTTCTTTGCCTGGCTGACAAGCTCCTCAATCCTAAAAGCCCCAAAAAAGGCTAAAACGAATGCCACTCTGAACAATGCTCTCTCATAACTATTACTACAGATCCCAGAATGGGACAGGCCTTCTCCCATCCATTCTTACTCTTCCGTTCCTAAACCCCTTCACCACCTATTGCACTAAAAACTCCTTACTCAAATCCTTCAACCCCAATAACTTGAACAGGAAGGCCAAGCCTGGTAATTTTTTATTCATAACAGCCACGGACACCCCGCTCTCAAAACAGCGACACTAAAAATAAACCAGCACCCCCTTAAAATCCTCTTCTGACCCGCCCCCCCCTGCATTCCTCACAGAAATTCCACCATTCTTTCCATACCGCAGAATACGCCATTCACATAACCGCACTCACTGAACGCTGAATCATACCCATTACGATGCCAAGGGGATCTTCCACAGTTCCTGAGGGCACGGGACACCTTGCCGCTCCGACCATGGGATCAGCTGCAGGAACCGCTCCCACTGAAACCGAGACAGAGAGTCAGCTATATGGTTAACAGTTCCAGGGATATGCACAGCAGCCACCGCAATGTTCCAGCGAAGGCAAAAAAAAAAACAACTGCCACAGCAATCTAATCACCGGTGGCGAAGATGCCGAATAGGCATTCACCACCTGAACCACACCCAAATTGTTACAGCAAAACCTTATCTGCTTTTTTGCAAGCTCCCCACCCTACAACTCCAGCGCTACTACAATGGGGAACAGTTCTAAGATTGACAAATTCGCCAACAAACCAGCCTCCCTCCATGACTCAGGCCAAGAGTCTGCACTCCATTATCCCTGCCAAAATGCCCCTTACCCAGATGCTCCTGCCACATCTGTACATAACTCCAGGTCCACATTCCAAGCCGGCCCCACTAACCAAACTGACCTCCGACCGACCTCCCATTGTACTCGTTCAAAAATCTCCTCCAAACCTCTTAATCCTCCCCCTGGTTAATCCTCCCCCTGGTTAACTTACCCCAGCTGTAGCCACCGCCAATCTCCTCGCAAATATCTGCCCCATAGGCATGACCTGGCAGGCAAAATTTAACTTACCCAGAAGTGACTTCAAGTCACTCAACGTAAGATTCTTTCTGTCCAATGCCCTTGCCACATCAATCTGTAATGCCTCGAACTTGTCCTCCGGCAATCCACACTCCATCGCCATGGTGTCAATTGAGATCCCCAGAAAAGCCAGCTCAGTATTTGGGCCCTCCGATTTATCTCTCGCCAAGGGCACGCCGAACTTGTCTGCCAAGAAATCAAATGTTGCCACCACCACCCTACACATCGCCGACTCGGGTGGCCCGATGAAAGGAAAATCATCCAGGTAATGGATAACCAAATCTACCCTGGCTACCTCCCTCTCTGTCCATTCCAAAAACGAACTAAAAGCTTCGAATAGCGCATACAACAAAGAGCACCCCATCAGCAAACAGTGGTCCACATAGAAGGCTCCTTCCCACGTGCAATCCAAAAAAACGCTGACAATCTGGGTGCACCGGTAACAACTGAGAGCCTGCCTCTATGTCTGCCTTTGCCAACAGGGCTCCTCTACCATACTTACTCACCCATTTCAGTGCACTGTCAAACAGCGTATAGGATACGGAACAAAGGCAGGGGTCAATCGCTTCATTCACTGACACACCGGCCGGGAAAGACAAATGGTGAATGAGCGGAAATTTGTTTGGCTCCTTTTTGGGCACCACCCCTAAAGGAGAAATCATCAAGTCCTCCACTTGTCATGCTGAGAAGAGCCCCCCCATCCTGCCCAATCCCACCTACTTTCTCAATTTTTCTCCTATCACTTCTTGCTGACTTTAAAATTTGAAATTTATTGCCACTGGGGGGAGCTCCTTCAATCAGCAAGAAATCCGAAAACCCTCTGTGAACCCCTCTTCCAACACATTAGCAGCCACCTGTTCCAGATACCTGCTTAGGAAAGACCACATTGGACCTACCTTCACCGGCGACATCCCCCTTTCCAGCGGCGTCCAATCCCCTTCCACCGCCTGCTCAAAAACAGCAGGCCGCTCCATGCATGCCCCCGCATTTTGCCAGTTCATGCTTGAAACAGCAGGCCTGGCTGAACTTGCAGTCCCCTTCATTAAATGGCCAACACACACCTTTTCACAGAGACCAATGGCCTGAAAGGTGGTGGACCACCCCCCATAAAGGGCTGCATGCCCCTGCCCCTCCCCAGTGTCATTAGCTTCATCCACAAGCCAAAGTCCCTGTGGTCCCACGGAATCCACGAACGAAAAGGTTTCCGCTGCCTTAACTGCTCGTCATATCTGAGCGCCGCCACCCCCTCATAAGTCCTATGAGCCTCCCCAATGGCATCCAAATAACAGAAAAGGGCTGAGCAACGCCCTGGTTCCTTTTCTCCCAACGCACTGGCGAATATCACAAACGCTTGCAACCAATTTGCAAACGTCCAGGGGATCAACCTGTGCCACTTAGATTCCTCTTCCTTCTGCCACCCACCTTGCAACCGACCTAATTGAAAACGCTCCAGCGGAAACAATGTAAAAAGATCCACATACTCACCTTTCCAGATTTGCTCCTTCATCTCCTGCAGCAAGGGCGCCCCCAGCGGCCCTTCGAAACACATGTATACCTCCCCTTATGCTACATCACCTACAGCCGTTGTCGCCAACTCAACTGCCTGTGGTGGCCCCCATGATGCCATGGGTCTCGTGTCCATGGCTTCCTGTCGGGGCCCTACCCCTGCTCCTTCTACTATGCTCTCTGTCCCCCAACCTGCTTCTGGCCCCCCTGTGCTACTTGCCCCCACTGCTGATCCTGAACGTAGAGTCCTCCCTGACCCCCCCATTGGCCCAGCAAAGGGAGCCCCCCTAAACTGCTAAACTGTGGTCATCCCCCCTCCACCCCCCACTTACCCTCCATTGAACCCCCCAACAGGATCGCTAAATGCTTCTAGCAACTCTCGTGCCTCCCCCTCTATCGCCCCACTCCCACCTCCCTGCTGTCGACCTCCCTCCCACTCCCCCCACGGCCTCCCAGACCACCCTGCCTACTGGTCATCTCACCCCTCCCCCGATTTTCTGAAACTGCCCCCTTTCCCCAACAGGCACTCACCGGCCGCGAGCTCTCCCTCTGCCTCCTGCTCAGGCACTTCTGGACCACCCAGGATCGGGAAGCTGCTTGCCACCCTCGGGACTTCTTCTATTCCTCTCTGCGCTGCCTCCCCTGCCTGGCCAACACCAGCAGGGCCCCTTCCTCCACTCTGTGCTGTCCGACCGTGCTGCCTCCACTGCCAGCTCTCACACAGCCTGTCGCTTTCTCCAGAAGCTGTCCGGATCTTCTCCTTGCACTTCCGGGAATCCCGATGCTTTACATCATCCCACAGGTCCTGCCCTTTGCTGCTGAAAAGTAAGATCTTCTTCTTGGAGACTCCCGACCCGATGGCCCCACCTCCTCCTCACGCTCATCTGTCCCCTCCTCCTGTTCCTCCACTGTGGCCATCCTGGAGAAGGGAAAAGGTGCCCTGCTTCTGTCCAGCCCCCCTGCACTTGCCACTTGACCCAGGGAGATCCGCGGCTCCCTCCTATTGCGGCCCGAGCCCCGTGACTCTGCCCTACTGCTGGACCCTGGTAAGCAGCCCTGGCCCACGCACACTGCCTACATCATTCCATGCAAGTTTCCTCGGGGCTTGCACTACTGATTGCACAGGGCGAGAACGGGGGGGGGGGGCTCAGTCTGATCCCCCTCCACCCTGGGGCTCTACCTGAGAAGAGGATTCCTCTCAGCTGTCCCAGCCTCAGCAGCAGACACCCGCTGGGCTGAAGACCCTAGAGTGTCCCTAATGGGGATCCTAGTGAGGCAACAAGCTCTAGAGGATTCAGAACTCAGGTGCCCCTGGAGGCCTAGATCTCCAAGGCCATCTTGGGTCCGATCCCCTGACTGTAGGGATCGAAGCAACCCCCTGTAGAGCAGTCTCCACCTGATCTTGCAGCCGGCCAGGCCCCGATCCCAGCTGCCCTCAATTGTGCCAGCAAAGCATCAATGTCAGTCATGTGCTCCTGTAATGTGCTCAGCTAACAAAAAACTTCCTTCCTTCTCGCCGTCATGCTGAAAAAAAGACCTTCCCTTTCCGGCTCACCCCCCTTTTCACTACTCTTCTCCCTCCCCCCTGCACGTCACTCCCGGCATAGGAATTCAGCAACTCCCCCCCCCCCCATGTTAATTCTTAACCCTTCCCCTGCCTACTCCCATCCCTTCCCAGACATGCAGGCCTTCCATTAATTTTTCACTTCGTTCTCTGCTCCACTAGGCACTAAAAAACAAATCTTCATTACAACAATCTGGTTACAAACACAATTGCACAGCAATAACATTGACTTTATCATTGCAGAATGACATTGAAACGTTCATGGTGTAACAGAAAAACAGCTATTGGACTAAATACTAAGCAAAGTAAAGAAATGTAGCAATATAGATTGGCTAACAGCTAACAGTTGGCTAACAGTGTTTCTCAACCTTTTTTGTGCCTTGGAACATTTTTTTTACATTGAAAAAATCCTGCGGCACACCACAAACCAAAAATGTTACAAAATGACACTCTTTAGCTCAATACTGTATATATAGTTTCACAATAAATTTATACTCACTTTGGACCTGGGCCTGTTTAGAAGGCTTGGATTCAGGGGTGCCCACACTATTTTGTTTGCAAGCTACTTTTAAAATAACCAAGTCAAAACGATCTACCAACAATAAAAATGCTAAATATATATATATATATTTTTCCCCGTCTGAGCCACCCCCGTGTTCTTTCCTTGGGCTCTTGAGAACACCACTATTACTGGGATACTTGGAAAAGCCGCCCCTCTCTCACCACGATGGGTAAGGTCAAAGATGTTACATATAATGTTAAAGGGTTAAATACTTCTGAAAAACACTCTCCCATTTTGGCAGAATTATATAGGCTGAAGACACAAGTAGCTTTCATACAGGAAACCCACTTCCGGGCAAATAGGGTTCCGAGATTGGGTGATAAGAGGTACCCGATAGCATATCCTAGCTGTACTGATGCATCTAAATCTAAAAAGGGGAGTGTCCTGATAGCCTCCTCTGTTACATGGCATCTCAAGGAGCATCAAAGTTGCCAAGACGGCAGGTTTATTTTTGCTAAGGGGTCTTTGGAAGACTCTACAGTCACTCTAGCCACCGTCTATCTTCCTAATACCGGTCAGGCCTCCTTTTTAACTGAAGTGCCCGAAAAATTGGAAAGTACTGCTCGCTGGCGAAATCCGACTTCACCCACGATTGACTAGTGGTTGAGTAAAGATAATAAAATTCATCGTATGGGGGATCTTACCTCCACTGTGAGGGGCACTGGCAGGAAAGTGGCTCACACCTGGCATTACTGGTCACAATTTATGCTTCCTACTGAATACTGAGACCTTGCTTCCTCTAACTGAATTCTGCGTTTGGCCCTCATACTCTCCCCCGCCTCCTTCCCTTTATGTCCCAACCCCCCCTTAGTATACCACTTGGTTTTGTTCTTTAAATGCAGTTTATTCTGCTGTTTATTTTTACTTGCACTTCCTAATTTATATTGTAGCATTGTTACAAATTTGCACTGACATGACTGGATTGCTGTTATGGTTGGTATGTCGATATGTGCCTGTTTATTTGATTTAATACTGATCCTGTGATATCCTATATCCCATCCCCGGTTTTTATTGTACCCCGTTTTTTTAAACTTTAAATAAAGAATGTTTAAAAAAAAATATATATATATATTGTTTGCCTTGCATAACATTCTATATATAATTCTTTATTTTTTTTTTTTTTTACTTTAGTTCCACTTCCACTTCCACATAATTTTATGTGTTATTAGCTCAAACACTCTACCAGCTGTGCATAAGTGTAACACAGGGCTTTATAGAAACAAACCTGGAGATTCCCAAATTTAATTCACCAAAATTATACCTGCCACATCCCGAAATTAACAAATAATTGAACTATGTTGCTGAGTAATTAACAGTTGTAAAATTCAACAATACCAGTAACATTGAAAATTCTTTAACCCCCCCCTGACTGTATTTTCATGCAAAAAGCGTTTTATTGCTTTGCATGGAATTTTATTTTACATTGTAGGCGTATAATTCTTAGGCATAACTCATCAAGATTTGTCCAATATTTAAAAAAAAGTAAGAATAAAATGTAAATAAAAAAACACTAAAATCTGTTGGTGCATAAAATGGTGCATAAAAATAGTGAAACCTGTAATATAATTTTATATATTTATTTGTATCAGAATCAAATACAGTTGTCTTGAAATGAATTAAATTCAAAATTATTTGATATTCCCGCCACGCCTCCCGCCAGTAATCCTCGGAGAATGTCTCTGCAGTCACCAGGAGAAGTTTGAGAAAAGAGGACGCCGCCCGAGGACCTGCACAGACAAGCAGGTTCCCGGAGGATGCCAAAGGAACAATGTAAGTTGGGTTTTTATTGTTTTTAGCGACCCCAAGCGTTGCTAAGGATTGACGCTTTTTGCAAGTTTTTTTACCCCGATCCACACTCGGGAATACCGCTAGGGGGGTTAATATAAAAACTGAAAACAAACAATAAAACAACAAAACATGCAAACCATTGTTGTATTTGTTTTTAATTTTAAAGAATTTTCAATGTTACTGGTATTGTTGAATATTACAACTGTTAGTTACTCGGCAACATAGTCATATGTATATATGTAACGCATTACTTTAGCTAAAAAGCTGCTAAGCTTTAAAATAATAACGTGCAACACTTTTTGTGTAAACTGTGTCATTTTTAAGTAGGCATATTTTCGCACTGTTCATACTTGTCTGTTAATGAAATGTAAACCTTTATTCCATTTAGTTATAATCTGGAATAGTGCATGGTTTCTTCAGAATCCAGTAATATGTTATACCCAAATATTGTAAAAATGCTAGAAAAAAAATGAGGCAGCTTTAAAGCCTTTGTGAAATATTTGTCAAGTGACATGTAACAGCCACTCTACAAAAAAGTATACATTTTGATCCCCTGAAAGTTAGAATTTTAACAACCATTAGAAATCAAAATACTGGATACAGAGAAAGAAACAAGTACCGTATTTTTCGGACCATAAGACGCACTTTTTTTCCCCCAGAAGTGGGGGGAAAAAGTCCCTGCGTCTTATGGTCCAAATGTATCAAAATGTATCCTTCCCAGCTGCTGTCCCGTCCCGTCTCCTGTTCAGCGCGGCCAGAGT
>NC_092860.1:153955064-153958074 GCF_032062135.1 Pyxicephalus adspersus
CGGACATTGTAGTAGAACTGTAAAGGTAATCAGCAGTTCAGTTTCCCACATGATGTCAAGTCAGTTTCCCACATGACGTCACGTCAGTTTCCCACGTGACGTCACGTCAGTTTCCCACGTGACGTCACGTCAGTTTCCCACGTGACGTCACATCAGTTTCCCACGTGACGTGCAACAGTGGAACTTGGCTACAGATTACCTCTGCAGTTCCAGTACGATCTCTGGGCACTACAGGTAATGAATGGGGACAAGTCCCTATTCATCACTTGTAGTGTCCGGACATTGTAGTAGAATTGCAGTGGTAATCTGCAGTTTAGTTTCCAAGAATACAGGGCACTACATGTAATTAAGAGGCAAGTCATCACTTGTAGTGCCCAGACATTTTAGTAGAACTGCAGAGGGCTGCAGTTCAGTTTGCCACGTGATGTCACAAATTACATATGCAGTTGAACTGAGATCTCCAGGCACTGTAGGTAATAAATGGGGACAAGTCCACATTCATTCCCTTTAGTGCCCGGAGATCCCGGAGAATAAAAATGTCTTTTGTGTTGAAATGTTTCAAACATATATATTAGCTAGGAAATAAGCATATTTTTAAATGAACTAATATTTTTTAGGTTCGGAAAGAGTTAACATATTTCAGCTCTTTACATAGGCACTTACCTAAATGCTTATGTTGCCTGACTCAAAGATCCATCTGGTGATAAATCCCTGCGAACACTGGAAGGCAAGAGCTCCCTTATGCCAGCGGATTAGATCATCACACAAAAGTCACTAGCACACACACACACACACAAGCTTCTATATATATATATATATATATATATATATATATATATATATATATGTATGGAGAGAAAGAGTGATAGATATATAGAGATAGATATAATTATAATTATGCTTATATACATTTTTAGGCACTTTACAAGCGATTGTAAGCTGTTTAAGAAAGCTTCTATTGAAAACAAATGAGTCTTTTTTAGGTGTTTTTAGCAGGACTTTGGAATCTGGAAGCCACTTTAATAAGGAGAATCCCAAATTGCGGCCACAACACCTTGGGATTCAGTACAGGGGGACATTAAACCCCCTACTCATTTCCTAAAAGGGTTAAAATATGTGTAAAAAATAAGACAAGGCTTTAATGTTAAAGTATTTTATTTAATGTGTGTTTGTGTAACTTTTATTTTGTACAGGTTATCCCAGAATGACAGGATGATTCCCACAGCTGCATTCATTTATGACCACAGCTGTGAGATTTCAGAATCTTTTTTTTCTTCATTTCCCTTCTCTAAAAAACTGGTGCGTCTTATGGTCCGAAAAATACGGTATATGACTTCAATATAAGAATATAAGATATTATTATAAGAATATACATAGAAAGAAGTTCTAGCTAAAGGTGCAATATGACTCACCCAAAGAGAGACTGAGCAAAGAGGGGGAGCAGCCTCTGTATTCCTTTGTCACACCACCGGTCCTGTGCTACCACATGCCAGGAACTATGGCAACCATTGCTGACATGAGTGGGCAGAGCCAGAACTGAGCCATGGCTCTGGGATCAATTTGTGTAGCCATCGCGATCTACCCTGACATGGATAATTTCTCACGGCACACCTGAAAATCTCCCACAGCACACTAGTGTGCCACGGCACAGTGGTAGAAAATCACTGGGCTAACAAACCAAACAAAACCCCTCTTCCTCCAGTGCCAAAAAAACAGACAAAAGAAAAAGCACCAGACAACACCCTTATATGTACATAGCTATGCGCACAGCTGATACGAATTTGCCTGTAATTGAGACATGCTGTCAGGATCTGAACCCAGGGATGCTTCAGTGTCTGGCTGCAGCTCTTTCTACAGCACCACTAGAGGATTTGCATTTTGCATTTTGCAAAGATACCTTTATAGTTTCTTCCTGAACCTCGGCCTCCTGGCCCCTCCCATGAACTTCCTATTTAAACCATGTCACTGAACTTCCTGTTGCCAGATTATTGTGCTCTGCCAAAATCTTGCGCTTCCCGCTACTGGTACATTGCGCTCTCCAAACTGCTACCTGTGTACCGACCCTTGGCTGCTGTTCTAACTCTGTCTCCAACTTACACTATTGGCTACCGACCTCGGCTTGTGCTTTGACTATGTTTGTGTTTGCTCCTTCTCTGCTACCACTGCTTGTGCACATATCCAGGACTGCTTCAGCCTGTGTCTTCTTGCTGTTTCAGCTACTGGAATCTGAGCCTGATCCCTGATCGTTACAGAATAATCTGGCCTTAAAGAGTCTGCTGTTTCAGCTGCTGTGGGCCCCTTCAGGCAACAAATTGCAGAGATGCAAAAGTTTGGTGTTACTTACCAAGAAAATGTTTCTGAAGTACAAAATGTGGTAAGAGGTCAACAAGAAGAGATCAATGGTTTGCAGAGGCAAATACAGGAATTGCGTTCCCGAGACAGTCTCGCCCCAGACCCCAACGCAAAACTGCGTCTACCTCTAAAAATCAAGGGTGATCGCAGACAATACAGAGGTTTCTTCAACCAATGTCGTATTTATATCCAGATACAATCTTCTGCATTTACCTATTTTTATGTGGAACAGGACAGTGACTTTTTAAATGATCTTTGTGAATTTATAACTGCTATGTATCAAGTGTTTGATTATCCTAACTGCTGTGCTACTGCTGAAGCTAAGCTACACAGCCTGTGGCAGGGAAAATGCTCTGTTGCAGAATATACAGTTGAGTTTTCATCACCTGTAGTGCCTGGAGGTCTGCAGTTTAGTTTCCCACGTGACGTCACAATGGAGCTGAACTGCAAATTACCTCTGCAGTTTCAGTACGATCTCTGGGCACTACAGGTGCACTGTATTCCTGGATAGAGAAACTCTGTCTAAGAATATAAATTAGCTGTTGCAGAGCTATACAGGGCACTACAGGTAATGAATGGGGACAAGTCCCTTTTAATCACTTGTAGTGCCCGGACATTGTAGTAGAACTGTAAAGGTAATCAGCAGTTCAGTTTCCCA
>NC_092860.1:153960810-153969944 GCF_032062135.1 Pyxicephalus adspersus
ACACCGACTGTACACACGGCAGATTTTCGCCCGATAATTGGCCGATGCCGATTATCGGGCGATAAAAATCTGACGTGTGTACGTAGCTTTACAATCTCCCTGGATCTTTGAAACTTGGGCTATCCAAGAGACCTCCAATTTAAAAAGTCAATTGTGATTGTTGTTAAGCAGTTCCTTTGTATGGATTGTTGTAAGGCTAAAAACACCACAATTGTTCTATTAAAACTCAGTTGTTTGATGCACATTGTTGTGAACCAAACCTCAGGAGTATGATGTGCTTTGTTGTGCACCAAAGCAGACCCGGTATGTGCGCATGAACTGTGTTCTATGAGTTGAAAAATGCGCCGGCCACTATTGCATAGAAGGATCCTCATCCGAGTAAGTTTTTTTTTATGTTTATATTGTTTGTTTTGTTCCATGTGCACTCATGTATGTACCTACATGCATATAGGTATGTTTGCATTTATATATGTATACATTGAAAAGATTGCTTTTTTCTTCCTATGATTTCTGATGTAATGGGGTTGACTCCAAGCAACATTCATGGATGAGTTTGTTTCTGGTTAAAGGAGGAATCCACTTTTATGTGCTTCCACTACCAAGCTGAGGTGAGTAAGTAAATATATAGTTGGCCAAGGTCTAAAATTGCATTCAAACCTGCAGAAACACCCTGAAATCCTGGAAAAGCAAGAAAAAATGTTTGGCACAAAATGTATTTGTCCCTGGGAGTTTTATTTACTAGTACTATTTGTTTTGTGTAAAAATCTAAATAATGCATACACTCCAGTATTGGCTATCAATGTGCTTTGATGTTGTGCTTGGCAACCTGGACCTCCTTCCATTAACATCAGGTGTGTTAGAATGAGTATACAATTCAGCTGGACAACTAATTGGTTAACAATCAGTTTGGACAGCAAGTGGAAGTGTGCTTGTATACAATCATGCTAAAGTCAGCCAGCAGAGGACAATGACAACAAACTTATAACACTACTACAAATGAACAGAGGAATTGTGCAGAACAGTGGCAGCAAATGAGCATGGGTGAATAAGGGAAAACAGCAGCTTATTCATCAAATATCACACTATTAAAAAACAAAATAAAAGAAATAAAACAAATGCAGCGGGGGTGGGGAGGGATCTCCCCATTAAAAACCTCTAATACTCCCTAAAAGGAAAGGCAATTCCTGATGACGCTTGAGCCCTCAAACTCATCAGAGGTTCGAGGAAATGTTTGCAAGACATCCTTGCTCATCCCTAGTCTCAATCCCTAGGTCCAAGCATATATGTTGGGATTGGACACCTCGATTGTATTTACCATATAAAGCATTACATTGTAATAAAGTTGCACATATACATTTAAGACCACTGAATTTGTGAGGCATGTGATAGTGAAAGGCCATCTGATTTGCATCTAATGGTGTCAAAGATGCCCATAGACATCTGGTGCCCAACCTGTGGCTTTTTTTCTTGTAATAACTGTGCATCCTTAGAACTTTATATGATGTAGTATTAGCTAAATGTTTCAGTTTCTTTCATTTAATCTCCTTACTTTGTATTTGCTGACCTTCCTTTTTGTTTTTTTTAAATCCTGAAGAATCCTTGACTAGATCCCTCTCTACATTTTAGCTACTGTCCCTTCTTCCATATGTCTCCAAACTTTGTGAGTGTCTTGTCCATAAAAGACTGACCGACTATCTGAACATCAACTTATCAACCCACTTCAATCTGGTATTCAACCAGTCAATTTCACTGAAATGTCTCTTACAAAAGTGGCCTCAGAAAAAAAGTCACAAGGCCACTTTTCTCTCCTGTTTCTCCTAGATCATATCTCTGCTTTTGACAATTTTGATCACCCTTTTCTACTCTGGATTCTGAACTGTATTGGTATCAGTCATACCGGGCTTTCCTTGTTTGCTAGTTTGTTTTCTTCTCTCTTGTTCTCCTCCCTGTTGCTGTTCCCCAATGGTCAGCCCTTGGATCAGTTATGTTCTTCCTTCACTTGGCAATTCTTGTAACCCTTAATGGGAAATACCCATAGTTACTTTGCATGCCAGAGTGATTTCTGTGTATGACCTCTGGCTCTGTGTAACACAGTGACAAAAAGGTCACCTGTGTTACTAGATGGAGTTCTGGATGGGCACTCTGTGGGCCCCGAGGTATCTCAGAAACCAGCAATGTTGTGTCACCAGGGAACTTATAGGATTCTCTGCCATTTTTTCAGAATTTCTGTTCTGGCTTTACTGAGAATCCGAAAAAGCAGGGTGGGGCGGATTCATAATTTCAGATTCCATACTTTCCTTAGGCCCAGAAGCCTATATAGCACACCCATGGGTAAGAAGCCCTGTGCAAGGGTAATCTGATACTTACTAACACTAAAAACTAACTTTTAGTTAGGGACAAGAAGCAGGTAGCTGAAGTGAGGGACAGTGTTAGGAATATCATCTGGGTATTTGTTCTGTTGGTGACATATAGTGATTTTTTTGTGGGTTCTAAACACCAGCTTTGCACCACTGACAAAGAAATATAATAATTAATCTGGCTGTTAATTCTGTGGGTGACCTATAGCAATCTTTTGTGGGTGCAATGTACCACCTTGCACCCCTGACACAGAAATATAATAATTAATTTTTGTGTGAGGTACATCTGCAATGAATAGGTGACCTGGAAATGAATATAGTTAATCCGTCCGTTACCGTCACCAAACATCTCCACACTGTCCCACGGATGCGTTCAGCTGTCCAAACATTGGAGAGAAAGAGGAAATACCCCCCTACCCACCCACGATCCCTGGCCCTGGATGCCAGCATTTAAAAATTTCTGGCCTTTGAAATGCTGTCATTCCGTCTGGTGGAGACAGAGCCTTTTAAAAACCTTATGGTGGTGGCTGTTCCACAGTACGTGGTTCCCAGCCACCATTTCGTTTCTAGGTGAGCCCTCCCTGCCCTGCACAACCAAATGATGGACAAAATTAGGTGTTCACTGCTCAAAGCCGTATGTGACAAGGTCCACATAACCACCGATACGTGGACCAGTAAGCACGGGCAGGGACGTTATATCTCCCTATCTGCACACTGGGTGATTCAGACAGCAGTTTGGCGCATGTCCTTCTACCACCGAGGATTGCAGGACGTTTCTCTTTGTCTCCCGTTGCCTCCTACTCCTACTCCGCTTCCTCCTCTACCACCTCCTCATCTGGTCAGCGTAACACCTTTACCACCAACTTCAGCACAGCCAGGGGAAAAACTCATCTGTTTGGGGGAAAAACCCCACACCGGGCAGGAGCTGTGAAAGGACATGGAACAACAGGCCAATGAGTGGTTAGTGCCACTGAGCGTCAAAAACGGCCTGGTGGTGTGCGATAACGGGCACAATCCCGTGCCTGGCTCATGTGCTGAATTTGGTGGTGCAGAGGTTCCCCAATATGTCAGAGCTGCTGCAAAAAGTGCAGGCCATCTCTGTGTGCTTTAGTCGTTCTCACCCTGCTTGTGCTAGCCTGTCTGCGCTGCAGCTTAACTTTGGCTTTACTGCTCACCGCCTCATATGCGACGTAACCCACAAGGTGGCACTCCACTTTCAACATGCTGGAGAGACTGTGCGAGCAGCAGTGGGCAAAAGTGGAGTTTTAGCTGCAGCACGCACGGGTGAGTCACTCTGGGGAACAGCACCGCTTCACCACCAACGCGAGGGCCTCCATGCGGGACATGTGTGCCGTTTTGCTCTGTTTCAAGTACTCCACCAACATGACCAGTGCCGATGGCGCTGTCCTCAGCGTTACTATCCAAATCTATGTCTCCTTAAAAAATCTCTTTTTGTCCGATGATGAAAGAGAATGTTGCACAGCAGGAAGAGGAGGAGGAGTGGTATCATTTCCACAGTTATCAGGCCAATTATTCACAAGTTCCTGCACCAACAGAGGCCAGGTACACAATTGTCTAGCCAAGGCACAGTTCTGGAGGATGAGGAGGATGATGAGGAGAAGGAACCGTGTTCATAGCACCCAAAGCAGCTCATGGGAGTGTGGCTCGGGGGATACAGAGGACACAGACGATACACCCCCCACAGAAGACAGCTTGTTGCCTCTGGGCCGCCTGATGTTATTTAGAGGCTATCAAAAGCAAATTAAATCTCCAAATGTAAGTAAAGTTAAATCTCAAAACAACCTTCTGTAGGGAAGGTCCTTTGCAGTGGTCTCTCTGCAGAGGGCTCTGATACCCTGTAGAGCCAGACCAATAGCTCTTTAATCATCAATGCTCCCTACTCATTTGGAGATTTCTAGTTCTGACCCAGTCCAACACCTTTGTTTTAGTTCCCTTGACATGTATCTGATTTTAACTAAACATTTATTTGTTCTTTGTAATAAAAAAACAATGACGGTATGATCACATCCAGCATATACTGTCCTTAATAACAACTCTGTGTGAGACAGTGACCATTCTATATAACTTACCCACAGCTAAGAGTTAGGTGAGTCCACGGCTCTGCTTGTGTTGTCTGACACGGGCAGATATACAAATCCTTTGGCAGAGAAACTGCCTCCAATATGTATTTTTGGGTGTTTACATGTTTGTCTGGAGTTGAGGTTTAAGGCCCAGGTAGAAGAATGGAAGAGGAGCTTCTCAAAGTATTGCAGCACCATCTCTGCGGAAGCTCATTGTAGGATAATGGGTTCTCCTATCAGGTCTAATGGGCCCTGCCACCTACAAAAGGGACTTGTCTATTGTTTAAACTCGAAAATATACTGGGACACCAGTGGCTTTATTAACACCCTATAGGCACAGTGGGATAAAAGTGTTATTTTAAATACTGCAGCAGGTTTTACAGTGACAAAGACAAACTATAGAAACACTGAAGAACTTCTCAGTAATACAGAACAATACTCAGATCTGTTTGTTCCATTTATAGGGAATGTTGACCCATAAAACACTGTGTGAATTGAAAATGTAGTTATATGTTAATAAAGTTCATCAACAAAGTAACTTCAAACTCAAATGTAGACTTCAGGTATGTACCATAATTGGTAGAATTGGCTAGTGTCAGGACATTACATGAGCACTTAGGTAACCAATAGAAAGTGACAAGGCAGGTTTTATCCTGCAATAATTACAGCTTATTGTCTGAGGAACAGTCGCCATAAATATTGTGCAGCGGCTGGACAGTACAGCTCCAAATGGCAGTGGAAACATTCCAAATTCTTCTTTGTAAGAGAAGGGTGGCATTAAAAATTACACACAGAAGCAATTCAAATCATTTCAGCTTCCAATCCTCCCTTAAATAAAGACTTTGTTGCTACCTTGGCTTTGCTGCACATTCCTGGAATTGATTTTTTCATGTACCTTCCATTCAATGACTTGACAAAAAAATGCCAACACATAAAATAATGATCGTATAAACCTCCTATGTGGTGTTTTTTTCAGATCAGCCATCGAGTCACTAACTTTCTCCTGAATGACAAAGAGAAGTTCCCAAGCTTTTACAGCACCAACCTGAATAGTTGGGTTTGGTACGAAATGGTTTTAAAGTTTCTGAAAAAGTTTAGATGGAATTGGGTTGGAATCATCACATCGATTGATGGCTTTGAAGAAGCAGAACTACAGAAGCTGAGAAAAGAGATGACTAGACATGGGATCTGTATAGAATTTGTCATCTACCTGACTGACAATGAGGACATTAACAGAAAGAAAGCGTGGATTTTTGAAAAGTCAACAACCGATGTTGTCATTGTATGTGGCCGATTTGTATATCAATATATAGCATTTTTTAAGGAATCCAAAGTTCTCAGACAAAATATGACATTAATTCTCAATCAGTTATGGGATGTTATGAGATTTCCAGTAATCAGCCTAAAGGAAGCATGTAACTGCAGCATTATACCAACACACCCTCCCTACAACATTCCTAGATTAGATACTTATATGTATAACGCCCATCCATCCAAACGGCCAACTGATCCGCTGCTGGAAGATATTTGGTTAACTCATTTTAATTGTACAATATCTACGAACGATCGTGTCGTTATCTCTATGTGCAGGATCGGTGCTATACGATCGTTCGTATATATCATGCAGGATCGTTCGTCGTTCGGTTTCCAACGATAATAATTGGAAGTGTGTACGTAGCTTAAGGCTCCTGCAGACAGTTCAATGATAAGATTTAAAGGTTGGGGGGCTTTGTCAGGATGATTGGGTAGGGGAGTGAGTAACTAATGAGTAAGAAATTAGTAATGAGTAACTAATGAGTAAGTGAGTAATGAGAAAGTAATTTAACTAGACAAAGTGATCTCCTGATAAAAAGCCAGACCCATATTTGATTGCTAAACAAATATGCCATGTTGACTGAGCAAAATTGCAAGATAATGTAAAAACAAGATAGTAGATGTTTGCCAAGTTCCCCAATTAATCAACTAATTCCAACATCCCTAAAGAAGACATATATCAGAAAGATTTATATATATATAAAATCAATATTCCAAGATCTCTAGCTGCCAGATTATCACAAGCTTCCAGACATCTAGGGAGTTGATTGTCATTTATTTACTGGAGTCTGCAAATTGCCCAACATTTGTCCCCTTCTGGTGTTTGGTTTGGATCTTTATTGGTATAGTACATTACAAACATCTCTCTCTACTCCCTGAACTTTTATTTGTCATCTTTGAGACTTCTTGCTTGAGCCTGGTCGCCACGTGCTCGGTCATGATAGCCTTCCGTGTTTTTGTACTGTCTTCTGGTCAGATCTAAGTTGCACCATTTCAACTAGGTGTATAATGTACTCATTTGCACTGTACACCATTGTTCCCTGATGAAGCAGATCTAATCTGTGGAACACACCGGAATGTACATGAGTACTACTTCTTTATAATATTGTGTTAATTCATAGGTATGAATGTCATTTGCACGTCTTCACTAACTATTGAAATTGATATTAATGTATATGGGGGCTCTTTTTTCCAGCCTGTAATTTATAATAGTTGCTTTTAACCAAGATGTAATTATTAAAATGTTTTTAATATATACATTGTCCTTTATGTACTGCCTTAAAAGTCCCTTGTACAAAAAAAAAAGATCTTTCTGATATATGAGCCACAGAGCTGCCTTGGATGTTGCTACTTCCACTTTACTACAAATCCCAAGAGCCCTTTTTCTGCACACAATAGGGCCATATATGGGTTTAGGTTCTGATACTTTGATTTTGGTTTTGTTTGATATTTATGATCATGCATTTATTTTTGTACCCTTACAATGTCACTATCTATTTTTTACCTATCACATTGGAGATTTGCCCTTCAGAACATGGTACACATTGGTAACAGCAAACATGATTTCGTCTAGTTAGAACTTTTCTTGATCCTGGAAGACATGGGTGATTGCACCGAGCTTGTGGAATCTGAAAGTTAAATGTATTTGGGTAGAATCTTGCTTTCTGACTGCAACATTACCATTCAAATCAAGAACATTCAAATGGCACCATCCAATCTACTGTTCCCCACAGTAAGAACTACAACTGTTAATGTCTGTGATGAATGTGAGTTAATTTATATTAATTGTATTTGTTCTCTTAAAGCTGCACAGATACATGCGCATAGTTCACTACAAGGACCTCACAGAGGAGAACATCACCAATGAGAGAGGAGAATTAACCACTACGTTTTTATTTGGAAACATGGTGTATTCTGCAAATTTGGATGGATATGTGTTAAGTTATATGCAGAATATGATTTTGGAAGCAAACAAGATAGAAGATATTCCAGTAAAGCTCTATTGGAAACAAGACAAAGTGAGAGATTTCTATTGTTTGTGTGTGTTGTATCACATCCCAGATATATCCTAGTAATGGTTTAAAGACTGTGCCTAGGTTCTCTTGTACCTTGCTTCACTGTAGTCTAACATTAGAGGATCTATTCTGTGATAGGAGTCAGATGCTCTGTTATTAGGCAGTGAAGGTCGTTCGGAGGATCCATTAAAATATGTAATATATTCATGAAATAATGTAGACTCTAGGCCACTAATCCGAGAATTTGTTTCTCATCTTGGGGGAATATGGAGCCCTAACTCTGTAGTCATGAAGGAGAGGACTGATAAACAATGTGTGCACTGACCTCACAATTTTTTATTGGAATCTGTGAACAGCATATTATAGATAAAAATGAGATTCATCTTCATATTGATGGCACTGGTTTTGGCATGGGGTGTCCATCAGCATTATATAGGTGTGATTTTATGGGATTTCTGAGGGAATTGGTAGAATGGTAGTAAGGGAAGGTTAGGCAGCCGAAAAAAAATTATATATATATATATATATATATATATAATGAGATAATAAAGCTGCTAACAAGGAATTTATATTGGAGGTAGGGAGATCTTGAACAGGATCTTGGGGTGTAGGAGTGGGGGAAGAAAAAAATTTGGCACATGGCCATCTTAAGGTGTGGTGCAAGCAAGCTAAGACGTCCAACTGTGTTCTGCGGTGTCGTAGCAGATATAGGGCCTGATTTATTAAAGCTCTCTAAGGCTGACGAGGATACACTTTCATCAGTGAATCCAGGTGACCCTGCAAACCTGGAATGGATCTGGTCCAGCACTGAAAAAATGTACTAACAAAAAGCAAATGACTTTGAAGAAATCTGTTCCGTGGACAGCTATAATAAATCAGGGCCATTGGATCTAGACAATCATTACCAACCATCTTTCTCCTTGTAAAAGGCACTATGGGGGTTGGGATTCCCCTCCTCATTCTGTGTGTAGAAGAGGTGACGGGGACTAATTTAGAAGGACAGCAGACAATAACTTGCTACTACTACTTGAATACTACAGCAGTAAGGACTTGTGTCATGTAATCTAACCCAAAAAAAAATCAGGGTGGAGTTGAATTTGGTAATTCATATTCACTCTGCTGGGAAGATTCACCCTTTCTAATTGTACTGGGGACTATTGAAAATGCCCATTCACACTTCTGTATTTTAGCAATATCCAATATTGCAACTCACGTTTGGAAAAAAAATGTTCTCCTATACCCATTTTACATTAATGCACAGCAGATAATGTGAATAGAGAAACTGCTTATGTTTTGGAACGGAATGGCTCTCTCCTCCTACATGGCTGTCCTTAAAAAGTTGTGAAAAAAGCACATTCTTGTAAAAT
>NC_092860.1:153972096-154036879 GCF_032062135.1 Pyxicephalus adspersus
TGGTTACTTTTTTACGAACGATTTTTTGCCCAATCGATCGTTCGTCGTTCGATTGGAACGATAAAAATTGGAAGTGTGTACGCACCTTTACAAGATTGTCAAATTCCCATCAATAGTGTGCGAATTGAGGAATGAAAAAAGGAGGTTTTGGTTTCAAATTTTTGTTAAGGTAAAGCATATAGTTAAGCATTAATTATGTACTGTTACATAAAAGTTTTCATACATAATTACCCAAAAAGGTAGAATGAGAATGAGATGGGAATGAGAATGAGAATATACAATGAGAATATATACAGTCTAGTTTAAACAGCATTTGACTGGAGTATACATATTCTAGACATCAAGTTCTTTCTATAATATTCAATTGCATCAGTCTTAAAAGTCCCAATGTGTTTCACCTCCAAGGGCTTCTTCAGGGAGTGCAGTCCTTGAAAGTCTTTTACGGTTTGTATACAAGTGCAAGATATTGTAGAAACATTATATATCTGTGTAAATTTTCATCTAGTTACAGTTGTCATTTATTTAATATTAATATATGGCTCAATAATTCAGATATTTTGATAATGTCTTACATATGGATGGCTGCAACAGAGGTATGTTGGTGGTCTATGTTATGAAAGAACTTAAAAAGTTATTTGAACATTTAGTGACATAATGCTTCCTAAATTAGTTGTGGTTAGCTTGGTCAAAATAACATAGTTCAGTGGGTTGAATTGTATGTTTATTTTAAATAAATATATAAAGAAAATATATAAAAGCCTAAATTGGACTACTTACAGTTTACATTTTTATTTTTACAACAGTAAATAAATATATAAAGATAATGAATGATATATGAAAAATGCTGAAACTGGACTACTTAGATTTTAATGCAGAAAACAAGTGAAAGACAGGTCCCCTTATTTTCCTGGGGACATAGATAGTAACATTGAAAGGTTTTGACTATGTTTAAATAGAATGGATTAGAAAGATGATTAACCTAAGGTTTCATATATTGGGTAGATGTAGTTCACTGAATAATAAGGTGTATATAGAGATACATACCAATGGATGCAATGGAGCAGGCATGCTCCCGTGTGTATCCCTGGTATATAGCAATGATTTACCTGGATGTGTTTACAGTAAATGCATATGGGGTGTGTTAATGGGCTATTGTGCACTATAGTATGTATTGATCTTACAATAAATGCAAATACGTCATCAGAAGTTTGAGATACCTAATGAACGTACATGTTACATTGAGTTACAGATACGTAATGAACATACATGTTACAGTGCATATTAATTGCCATATAAATTACGTACAGGTAGTAGTCAGAGAGTACATCAATAAACTTTTAAACAATATTGAAAGTGAGCTAATTATGCATTATTACATGTCTCAACAATTGTATTACAATGCAAAGTATATATTCATCTTAATGTTGATAAGAGTTATATATATCAGAAACAACATCTTATTGTTGTATTTCGCCATGTCATTATATCCTATATACTGTATAGCATGGTAACAACATATATAACCATAAGTAACCGTAACCAGGCATGCTCCATTGCATCCATTGGTATGTAACTCTCTATTCACCTTATTATTCAATGAACTAAATCTACCCAATAAATGAAACCTTAGGTTAATCCTGTTTCTTATCCATTCTATTTAAATTTCAATGGTCCTATCTACGTCCCCGGGAAGTTAAGGTGACCTGTGTTTTCTGCATTAAAATGTAAGTAGTCCAATTTAGGCTTTTATATATTTTCTTTATATATTTATTTAAAATAAACATACAGTTCAACCCACTGAACTAAGTTATTATGACCTTTGCACCACCCAAGCTAACCACAGCTAATTTAGGAAGCATTTTATCACTAAATGTTCATATAACTTTTTAAGTTTTTTCATAACTTAGATCACCAACTTAGATCTCTGTTGCAGCATACATATGTAAGACATTACCAAAACACCTGAATTATTCAACCATATATTAATATTGTATCAATGAAAACAAAAATGAAAAAGTAGATATAAATATATATTTATATATAATGTTGTTTCTACAATCTCTTGCACTTGTATACAGACCGTAAATTCTTTTTAGGAATTCCTTGGAGGCGAAACGCGTCAGAACTATTAACGACTCTTACAGTTTTAAAAATTGTGATTGAATTTTATAGACAGAAGTGGATGTCTAGAATATATTTACTCCAGTCAAGTGCTGTTTAAACTAGGCTGGATACAGTATGGGATCATCTGTACCTTTTTGGAAAATTATGTATGAAAACTTTTATGTATCAATACATAATTAATGCTTTCCCCTAACACAAATTTGGAGCTCAAACCTCTTTTTTTCATCCCTCCTTTCTCATTCCCTCCTTCATCCTTCCCCGTCTGCCTATTTAAATTCCCATCAATATTGCATTCTGCATTTCCAGATCTCTAATGTAAGCTTCTAGAAGGACTCACATCTTTGACCCTAGAACTGTATATTGGACAAAGCTAACCTTTAAAACCTTGATACCACCCCTTATATGTTGACAACATGCAGGTTCTTGTGAACACTTTCCCTAATTAGTTTACTAGGGGAATTTAAGGAAAGAAAAAGACAGGCCCAGAGTGAATTAAATAAAAATAGATTTGGGGGCTCCCTGTGTGGCAAGGGAGCCAGGTAGTTAAGGGGTTAAGAAGGTTCCGGAAGATAGAAGGGAAAAGGAGTTGATTAGCCAGGGAGCTGGTTAAAGTTGGAGTGGAAAGGAGCTGATAAAGGAAGGATCAGGTTGTGGAGAAGTTCACAGGAATGTAGGGCTAGAAGCAAGATTAGGCTTCCCATGGTTTTACCCCCCCCCAATATATAGCATTAGGGCTTAGTTGGCCGTGAGAAGCATCACTGCTGGCAATTGCAGCACTGGGAAGTTGCAGTCAATGGTAGAAAAGGCTCTGCAGGGGATTCTCCAGGCCTCTGTACCCCAGAGAAGCAGGTGTCTACGTTGGCTGGGTGAAGGCCCCAAAACAATTGCTCATCAGAAAAAACAGTGCACACATTAAGTCTTTAACTCCACTTGGTTCTATTGACTTTATTGAAAAACCACAAAGATTTTCCAGCATAAGTTTCATTTTTTATACATTTATAATACAAAGCTCATTCTAGGCTAATAAAAGAAATTGCCCTATACCTATCAATGTAATACATTTATTCCATTTAATAACTGTAAAAAAAAATTTTTGTGCTCTTCTCCAACAGACAGTGAAATCTGCTACAAATGTTCTGATGACCAGTGGCCAGATGAGAGGAAAGTGAAATGTATTCCCAAAACATATGAATATCTGTCCTATGAAATGGATGTCATAACTCAGGCATTTTGTATTATCTCTCTATTATGCTTTGTTGTAACTGTATTTATAATGACATTATTCATTCTATTCCGGGACACTCCAATTGTGAAAGCCAATAACCGGACTGTGAGCTTCATCCTCCTGACCTCCATCTTGCTGAGCTTCCTCTCTGTCTTCTTGTTCCTCGGTCGTCCTGTGGATATAACCTGCATGCTGAGACAAATATCATTTGGGATCTTTTTCTCCATCGCTGTCTCTTCTGTCTTGGCCAAAACTATCACAGTCTGCATTGCCTTCAAAGCCTCCAAACCCGGCAGTGTATGGAGGAAGTGGGTGGGAGAGAAGATTTCTAATTCTGTAGTCATAATCAGTTCCTCTATCCAAGTACTGATGTGTGTTATTTGGCTGTCAGTATCTCCTCCCTACCAAGAGTATGACATGCACTCCTATCCTTGGAAGATCATCATTCAGTGTAATGAAGGGTCAGTTATCGGATTCTACTCTGTTTTGGGGTATATGGGGTTTCTGGCAGCTGTGAGTTTTGTTCTGGCTTTCATGGTGAGGACATTACCGGACAGTTTTAATGAGGCCAAGTACATCACCTTCAGCATGCTGGTGTTCTGCAATGTGTGGATTGCCATGATCCCGGCCTATCTGAGCAGCAGAGGGAAATACATGGTGGCTGTGGAGGTATTCGCCATCCTGACCTCCAGTGTTGGGTTATTGGGCTGTATATTCTTCCCTAAATGTTACATAATTATCTTAAAACCTGAGAAAAACACAAAAAAAAATATACTTAACAAGATCAGATTATAATTTCTTTTCACTTTTTAACATTTGCTTGATAGACCATAACATTTGTTGACTGGTTCTAAAAAAATGTGAATAAACTTACTATTTAGTCTATGTGATGTGACCCAAATCATTTCTGGGATTCTGGCATTTCTAAGAGATCTTATAAGCTGAAAGTATGACCAATCTCTTGTTGGAACTATCCTCTTTGAACTCCTTTCATCCATCAGACATAACAAGTTTAGTAGATAGGTAGACGACATTCAGTGGTGGTGTGTTCTGGAAATACATTGGTGAATATGGAAGTAAGAACTTTTACTATTCCCAGATGTCCTTCATGAAGTTCAACACTGTAGGTTGCAACACTATAACACAAATTCCCCACATTGACATCTCCTATGTATAGTTAGCTCATGTGTATGATAGCAGAAATAAAACAAAGTGAGATTATCTGTGTACTTCCAGTCTTTAAGAGTTCCCTCAAACTCAGGCTACCGTAGGGTCTAATTATGTTTCCTGATCACCCATTTGACATATCAGTGGGAGGCATGTATTTTGTTTCACAATAGCATGATCTGCAGTTTCAAGAGAAGCATGACCTTGTGGCCCAGGGAAGACAATAAAACCCAGCATTGCATGTGTGAAGCAGCTATTACAGGCACGCCCGTTTTAGGGTGAAGTATTGTAGCCAATGGCTGATGATCTGTTACCAATGTAAACTTGAGACAAATGTCATCGGCCTTTCACTTTTATCCAGAAGAACATAGGATATAACTGCTCCCAGTCCATATGGGGTTGTATCACATGCCAATGTAATTGGCCATAAAGGATTGATATGCACATCATCTGATATGACAGGTCATCATCATCACAAGAACATCATCTGATATGACAGGTGTCTTTACTTTTTGAAATGCCTTGTCACATTGTTCAGTCCATTCATGTATTTGTCCCTTCTGTTGTAGGGGGTTTAAAGGTTGTAGAACCAATGTCAGATTTTGGACAAAAGGACTGTAGTCATTCAGAAATCCCGGAAAGGATCTGAGCTGTACTACATCTTTAGGGTTCTTGGATTTTCTCTGGAGATTTGTGCAGACCCTATTCATCAATAACATGTCCACAATATTCTATAGAACTTTAAAATATTGCACACTTTACTTTGTTATCTGACAGGCCATATTCATTAGGCCATGCCAGAACTTTTTCTGTGTTTTCTAAATGCTTTGTATAATTCCATGTCAATCAGAATGATATCATCTAAGTAACACTGCCTATGGGGAATGTTCTGAAGTACTTGATCAATATATCTTTACCAGGTGACAGGTGGTGAAGCAATGCCAAACACTAATCTATTGTACTGGTACAGTCCTTTTGGTGTGTTAATGTTAAGAAACTGCCACTTTCTTCCACTTCCATAAGTAAGCCTGTGAGAGATCAATTTTGTTAATTTCCATCCACCGGTCAGAGAGGGGAAGATGTCTTCAATTAAAGGCAATGGATAATTCCCAGTATGCAGCACAGGGTTAATGGTGACTTTAAAATGTGAACAGACCCATCCTGTTTTATAATAGACACAATGGATGTCCCCTATGTACTCCCGGAAATGATCCCAGTTGTTTCTAGGTGATCTAGTTCAGTGTCCACTTTTTGGCAAAGCCTGTATAGCACTGGATGAGTTTTATGGAATTTAGGTTGTATATTTATGTCAAGGCATATATATTAGCTTTATTATGTTTTAGGGGTTCCTAAAACTTACTTATGGTGCTTGAGGTAACACAACTTTGTTACCTGATTTTTAAGTATCAGGTGGTACTGAATGAAGCATCTTAATAGATGTCCAGGTAACTGGTATTTTTTTTTACCTAACCTGACCCCAAAAAGCAGGTCCACTATTTACAATGATATTTTCATCCAGCAAACATCTGGAATGGTTGTATTCAGCCTCTACTTACCACAACTCGTGGTAATATTTTCTGCTCAGCATTTATCTTAAGGACTCACTTTGTTTCCTGGAGTGTCAGTGGTCTTTATACAGTTTTATATATTTTGAGTTTGTCATTACTGAGACTGCTGACCTGATATATAAGTCCATCTTAATAGGGATTTCTGATATTTGTGGTGTCAGTCAGATAACAGATTGGTCACTACATGTAGAGTGATACACATAAATACTGACCAGTTCTGATACATCATGGTATCAGTCAGGATCAATATCATGAATCATAGAAAAAAATTATTTTGGTCCAGAAATAATTTTGCAGGCCATTCAGCATGCTGCTAGAATATGTATTCTGATTACACTTTTTGCAATAGGGGTCTTTAAATCCTCACATTTAAGTGCAATGGAAGTATTTTCTGCAATTTCAATGGATCACTTAGAGGTAATGATATCTTCTGTCAGCAAAATTGTCTGTAAAGTCTACAAACAAATATTTATCTGAGGGCATCACTTAGTCTCTCATTGAAATCACATTGCTCTACTAGTTCCCATTCACCTGTTGGCTTCATCTGTGAAACCGTAATCTTTCAGCTTTGACCAAGGCTTTGGTGACAGGTGCTCTTCTACAGTTTGTTAAATTACTTCTTTCTTAAGCTGCACACCAGGCTGTAAAGCTGCACCATGTTTTTCTGAGGGTGTCAGTAACATTAAAATACTGTCCCATTCCCTCTATATAGTCTTTTATAGAGCTGGTATACTCCTCCATTTCTCCAATGTACTCACCATGTTTCCAGATTCTACTCAAATCTCAAAGAAAAGAAAGAAAGAAAATTACAGTTTTGTGTTTCCTTTCTTTGTTGTCCTTTTCCAAACAGATAACATTTTCTTGTCATTTTGTTTCTATTCCAAGTAAGTTTTTCTCACGCAGTCTTGATGCTAGGAGTTCTGAAGCCTTCTCCGATAGTCCCAAATCACGTGCCAAATCATAGATTTTTCAGAGTCCTCTTGAATTTAAATTCTTCATCATTGTTGTCACCTAGTTCATCAGCATAATCATGTTTATCAAGAGCGGATAGTGTAACGAAAAACAGCACTGGGATTTCATTTGAATGAGTCACTGGGCACATAACCGATGGTAGACTAGGATACTCTGTTACATTTATTTTTCTTGCTATATCCTGAGGTTTTCACTATACAAAAGTAACAGTCACTGAAATGATCTCCTGGCACTCGCCAAACCATAGGTTTACCAAATGGCATCTTATCACGTGTTCCCTTTGTCCAAATCTGTAAACTTAATGACACACTAGTGCACACCTTATGATGGGCCCAAAACTTATCTTGTTCACCAAGTTTAACTTTGAAATATGCCAATCAAGCTTGCATGTTTGCCATTTGACTGGGAATGCTTAAACTGCCACAGATATGACAAAATGAATCAGGGTTGTTTAGGCACTTACGAGAAACAGTAGAGACAGACGAATAGAAAGAAAGGAAATACAGGTATAAGTAAAAAAGTACATTTTGCTTATTCACTATGTAGAGCAGCGCACAACCTCTGACCACACGGTCTTGCGTGTAAATGAATAGCCTTGAAGTCAACAAAAAATTTGTTGAAAAGTGTTACCAAGTCTTAAAGACATTCTTGTATGGACTTAATTCCATTACATAGTTTGGTGTCATCTGCAAACACAGAAATGGTACTTTTAATCCCAAATTCAATATCAAGATGTTATAAAGTGTTATAAAGATGTTATAAAGATGTTAAACAGTAAAGGTCCCAACACTGAACCCTGGGTATACCACTAATAACCTTAGACTTTTCAGAGTATGAATCATTAATCACTAGTCTCTGGAAGTGATCCTTAAGCCAGTTCTTAATCCATTTACAGACTGACTTTTATAACCTACTACTACCTACTAAACCTAACTTGCATATTAACCATCTGTGGGGCACAGTGTCAAATGCTTTTGCAAAGTCCAAGCACACTATTTCAACTGCTATTCCACTGTGTACATGTTTACTTACCTTCTCGTAAAAAGGGAGTCGTAAAAAGGGGCCTTTAGAGGCCTACATGCTCACATCTGTTTTGCTATTAACCCCCCTGGTGTTCTATTTTTATGTCAAAAGCGTTGCATTGTTTGCGTGGAAAGTTGCTGTTTAATACTTTAGGCCTGGAATTCTTAGTAATAACTCCCAGGTATGATAAAATTTGGAAAACAAATCATAAATTGTAATTGTAATTGTAATAAATAATTATAAATAATTTTACAAATAAAATTTATAAATAAAAATATATATTTTTTAATTTGTCCAAACAACAGTACAATATTATAATAAACTTTAAGATTTATTATTTGGATTTTTTTTTACAACTTTTCTAATGTGATCAATATTTTAAAAGCAGGTTACAATGTAATCTGATTTTAAATTTCCCGCCAAGCCACACCTTCCGAAGTAGCGACGCTTCACGCATCACTACTATCGAGCGCATATGGTGTGATGCAGAATCCGGCTGGGGATTGCTGAGTACGCCGCTGGATCGAGGGGATCAGGTAGGAGTTTTTGTTGGTCCCCGATCAGATGAGAAGGCCAATAGACCTTATCTTGTTGCTGCACACCAACTGGTACAATGGCCTGATAAAGGAAGTTATGCTCCTTTCAATTGATCTACAGAAGACATTTGACAGCCTGCCACGGTTGTATTTATTTTTGGTCTTGTCAGTCATGGGCTTCGCCTTACATTTCGTTAATCTTTTACTGTCACTGTATGACAAGCCAGAAGTGAACATATCATTAGAAGTTTCCTCTCTTCCAACATCCCCAATAAAAAAAAGGACAAAACAGGGTTGTCTACCCCCGGCGATGGCAAAGCGGGTGAATTGGTATATCAAAGGTATTCAAAGTGGCTAGAGGGAACACAAAGTGTGCTTTGTTTGCAGATGACCGTCGCCACGTACAACACTGTCTAATCTATTTATGTTATTAGATGAAATTGCCAGTTTCTCAGGCCTTCGTGTTAATTGTTCCAAATCCCAGGCCCTCAACAATAACATACCTGCACCTCAATTAATGGTATTGAAAGGTATTTTTGATCTATCTTTAGGGGAAAGCTTGTTACAGTACTTGGGGATTCAACTGAACCCAACATACCAAAGACTTTATCAAGCCAACTACACGCCTTTATTCAAAAAGATTTATGCGGATCCCCCCTCCCCCCTGGCTAGGTCGTATAGCCACTATCAACATGAATGTACTGCCTAGGGCACTATACCTTTTCCGCACTCTACCAATACAAGTCCAACTTCAGATGCTTAATCATCTCCAAAATAGAATATGGAAGGTAAACGGAGCAGAATTCAAAAAGCTACAATCTTTGCTCCCAGATCTCAGGGTGGCTTAGGGGTCCCCATCTTTAAACAATATTATAAAGTGTCTCAAATTTCACAATTCTCTCTCAGCACGTTAGTGGGGGTTCCCCTTAATGGCTGGCGCTCGAAGGGTTATCTAGCTAAGGGTCCGTAGAATCCATCATGTGGATCAGTAAGAATCTCAGGCACGACAGGCGTCGCCCCATGCGGACGCAGTCCTTTCAAATATGGGATAAGTACAGCTATAATTCAAAGATAGGTTGTTCTCACACCAATAACTCCAATGTGAGAAAATCCAGAGTTTTTTCCTGGTAGAGATTGCAAAAGATTAAAACGGTGGATTGATAAAGGTTTCAAGCACATCCAAGATATGATAGATGTGTTATCCGTTCTTGGTTCTTGACCAGTAAATTAAAACTCACAAGGAATATGTTCGTTATAGACAAATTAAATCATTAAATCATCTGAAATGCTCCTCATCTCATGTGCTCCTCTCAGTTTGAAAGTACCTGTCGGTCGCTAGCTGACACGAAAGATCAAATTTCCTAAAATCTATGCTGCATTGGTGACCACAAAGAAATTAAAATACATGTGTTCATGCGAGGAGAACTTAACTTGGGATCACAAAGATTGCAGTGATGTGGCATATTCCATTTCTAATATATCGCTCAACTCTTCCTTGGTGGAGGCCAGTTACAAAGCTTTACTTAGTATTTTGTGCCTGACCGGTTATCTAAGTACTATCCAACATCTTCCCCACTGTGTTTTAGAGGGGGTGATTCCAGGCTTACTTTGGAAAAATGTATGCTGGTCATGTCCAATAACACAGAAATACTGGTCAGAAGTGTTTCATATTATTTCCAGGGTCTTGCAAATAGATGGGCAGAGCTCATCAGAGGGTGCACTGTTCAGTAAATGTGATTTAACTGTTCCCAAATCAACGCTGAAACCTGTGAAACTTATTCTGCTGGTGGCTCGTATAACCCTAGCTAAGTCCTGGAAATCGAATACTTTTCTATTAGATCCACTATTTGCTAAAATGTATTAGATCATGGTGAACAACAGGTTAAGGCATACACTCAATTTTACCCTAGATAAATTTGATAAAATGTGGGAACCCTGGATGACATAAAGGGCCACATAGATTAAAAGTTTCTCATTAGGAATCATTTTATGATGTGAGTCTTCTACCCTATATCTAGCCCCCTCTCCTCTATACCCAAGGTCCTATCTTAAATGTTATGGAAAGATAAGTTGTAAGATCCTATTTAACAGTGTATAACTATCCTGTGACAGAATGAGATCTAAAAGGTTTGGAGAAGGATAGAGTTGTCATATCTTGATTTTTTATTGTGTATGCCAATGTGTTATAAGTCGTTTCACATATATACCAATGATTATCTACTGTTGATTTGCACTTTGTATTTGTGTGTCATTATCGTAATGAAATTGGCAAGCCCGATTATGGGCAAGTTATTTGATACTTGCTTGTATTCTCAATTATTGTAAAAAAAAATAAAACCATATATTTTGTTTTGAAATGACTCAGTTTGGGATTTGCAGCTGTATGAAAAGCAATCTTATTATAAAAGGTAAGGAAAATAAATTCCACAACTGAAAATGTACTGCCAAAGTATACTGTCACAGAAGCGTCACAGTAACCCCACATACAGTGACAACTTGGCCAGCTTTCACACATCCCCCAATCCTGCAATTTAAAGATTTTGTGTTTTTTCTTTGTCGCCCTTGTAACATTACAAAAAGGAACCTCCCCTGATATATGTCAGGTAAATATGGTATTGGTACAAGTCCCCAAATGACTTTTATTCTTTGTAATGATTTGGCAATTAGCCTTGTATAGAATTTATTAACATGATTTACACCTATAGACTGGAATTCACTGCTAAGTCTACATTTCACCAAATGCCAACAGGATTTACTAAACCATTGATGAATAGGATCAGGACTGGTTTGCTAATTCATATAATAAATACCGTATTTTTCGGACCATAAGACGCACTTTTTTTCCTCCTAAAGTGGGGGGAAAATCAGGGTGCGTCTTATGGTCCGAATGCAGAGGTACAGGGGCATATTTTTTTACTTACCTGTGTCCCCGCCGGTCCTCTGTCTGTTTTCCTCCTGTGTTCCAGCGTGCGGCACTTGTGCCCGCCCACGAAGGCGGCGCCGATTGATTTGATGAATGCTGATCGGCGCCGCCTTCGTGGGCGGGCACAAGTGCCGCACGCTGGAACACAGGGGAACACAGACACTGGTTGCTGTCAGCCTCTGTCTGTTTTCCTCCTGTGTTGTCCTGTGATCGAACTTTTAATCGATCTTTTTGCCCCATTGATTCCACCAAGCCCATTCCCTTTCATGTGGTTTCGCTACATAGTAGGTAAGGATTGGAATTTCGTTGATCCATTCATGTCTCCAATAGCTACAGCTTTGACACTGTCCATATGGGTAATGGCCTCAACCTCTAATGCCACCCTTGCTCCTTCTCAGGGCCCAATGCCTCCTCCTCATGCTGTAACTGATGCCGGCTGCCCAGTTCCCAACTCTGGATGCCAGTTACAAATGCAGTCCCCGCTCCATCTCAGTGCCCACTGCCTCCTCCCACTGCTGCTGCTGCTGCCACCTGTCACTTGTAACGTATAACAGAGCTGTGTAGCTGGGTAATTTTTGGACTTAAAGACCGCCCTAAGAGACCTCTGCCTGTACTCTGAAGCCTGTGTATGGCTTGTAACGGAGGGGTGAAACCTGGTGGCTAATTTTTGGACCAGAGGAATTCCCTCAGGTTCCTCTCTGGCTGTACTCGGACACCGTGTAAAATCCGGGATGTTCCCTTGGCCGACCCATAAAATGGCATGAGCTATTCGACCAAAACTACTTGCCAGCAACAGAAAAAAGACTTCCTTATTTTATTTTTACTTGTACAGTGTTGTGCAGAGCTGGGAGAGTCTTGACATCTCTTTTTAATATTTATAGGCTGTAGAAGCTCTCCAACGACCCGAATAACAACCCAAATTTTTCCCCTATTGACTTTAATGGAGTTCAAATTCGATGTTCCCATCACCCGAATAAATATGCATTATTCGACCGAATAGCGGTCGAATCGAATAGTGAGCTATTCGACCAACACTAGTCAACACAAACTTAGTGCTGACACCCTCTCCACTCTGTCGGGGGTCTCTACTTGTATAAGCGGTTCTGTAGAAATCTTTGTGGAATCAGCTGACAAGGGTGTAAAAGGAGTGCGCTTCTTCTTACTTCAGTTCATACTTGAGTTATTTGGTCAGTTTTGCCCCCATGACTGCCCAAATAAGTGAAGTGTGCAGTGATTCTAATAGTGACGACTGTCATCTGCATGTCATACTGACTCACAGTATTATATAAATATAAGTATTAATAAGTTTTTTAACGCTATTCTCTGAGAATAAATTCGGATCGAAGCAAATCTTTTCGAAAAATTCAGCGAACCGGCCGAATCGATTTTTTGAGAAATTCGCTTATCTCTACTATCATGACCTGGGTGATGTGTGTTAGGAATGCCACCTATTAAGTTGTGCAGAAGTAGTACGGTGACATTAGGCAACAGGATGGAGGAGAAGAGACGGTGCGTGGGTCAGCGAGATTAGCAGCCTCTGGTTAGGTATCGCCAGGGAGACTTCATTGGTAAGAGTCATGGAGAGCTGGGTGTAGTGCATCTTCAATGCCACCCAGAAGTGTGTAATACAATTTTCGTAAATAGAGTACTTACAGGCAGCAGCAGCAGGAGGAGGCAGTGGGCCCTGAGACGGAGCATTGACCGGTTTGGTAACTGGCATCTAGAGCTGACTCTAGTGCATTGTTAATCCCACACAGAAATGCGTAATACACTTTTAGTCAATGGATTACTGACAGGCAACAGCAAAAGCAGGAGGAGGATGCGGTGGGCTTGAGAAGGAGTGGGGACCGTACTGGTAACTGGCATCTAGAATTGTGTGTAATGCATCGAGATTGCCACCCAGAAATGTGTAATACAGTTATAGTGAATGGAGTACTGACAGGTGGTAGTAGCAGCAGGAGGAGACGGTGGGTCCTACGAAGGAGCGGGGACTGCATTGGTAACTGGCATCTAGAGCTGGATGTAGTGCATTGTCAATGCCACCCAGAAGTGTGTAATAAAATTTTAGTGAACGGAGTACTGACAGACAGCAGCAACAGCTGCAGGAGGAGGTGGTGTGCCCTGAGATGGAGCATAGACTGCATTGGTAACTGGCATCTAGAGCTGGGTGTAGTCCATCATCAATGCCACCCAGAAATGTGTAATACAAATATCTGAAATCTATGATTAAATGTAGGAGGGCCAGACCAAGATGTTTTGTGCGCCAGCACTGTTGCTGTGGTCTGTGGTGCCGGAAGCGATAGTAAGGTAGACAATATTGCTAGTTTGCATCATGAAGTGGATGACATGAATGCAAACCCTCGATCTTACAATACTTAGTTGAAAAATTAGTCAAAGGTAATGGTAACTATCAGTTTGGCAGTACTGGGGGGTTTTATCTGCAGTTTTTCAACCTCCCAGAAGCAGCAGAAATGTAAAGTATATTGCTAGCTGACACAATGGCAAGCATGACATTGGCCATTAATGCCACCCCTGGACATTGTGATAACTAGCAGAAAAATTCAACCGAGGCAGGCTCAGCTGACGGGGTGTAGGTGATAGGCAGCCACAGACTCAGCACAGGAGCAGTGTTGGTTCACAGAGGCATTTTGGTTGGCCAGTAAGTACTTATGTATGATTATGAGTGACATGTGCAGTGGGGATATGATGTCGCTGTTGTTATTAACCTACCTTTCGTTCATTTTCAAAAATGTGAGACGATTGACATTTTCTAGTGACAGTCGTGATCAGTTGTAGGTGACCACTCCACCAGCGGCACTGAAGGTTCTTTCGGACAGAACAATGGATGCCGAGCACGAAAGAAGCTTGATGGCATACTGTGCCAACTGAGGGCAGATTTCAAGCCAGTTGACCCAAAAACTAATGGGGTCACTACTGTCAGGACATCATCCTCATAACTGCTGTCGTCAACACCACCACCAGTCAGAAAAGAGCCAACGTAATCATGCACCATGTGCTTCATCTGTTCCCTCTGCCTAGGCCTAGACTTTTGAATATGTGCGGCTTGCTGCCACTACTGCTGCTGCCACGGCTACAGGAGGAAATGGTGGAGGCAGTGTCCGCCTAAGCTCCCTGTGTGGATTGTGGTGCGCAGAAATCCTCACACAGGTGGTCGCATAGTATTCGGCTCAGGCGGGTCCCTGTTTTTTTTTCTGGCTTTGGGTTAGGTAGAAACTGTGACATTTTGTCTTTGTAGCAGTGATCCAGGGTGGCTTGTCAGTAATCATCCATTTTTTTTATGCTGCGAATGGGGGGGGTCTCCCCGTAGTCATTGAAACATGTGGACACACATATGAAAGAGGGGTTCCCTGGGCTCAACCTCCTCCTGTCCCTCAGTAGGCGCCAAATAATCTTCCTCCTCATCACCCACCTCCTCCTCTTCAAGCTGCAGCAAATCCTGTTGTTTCATCGCCCGCACAATGCCTGGGGCATGACAGCACAAATGCATATTGGACAGGTCCTGTCCAGCAGCCCCAACATGGTCTCCCTCATTATCATCATGTTATTCATCTTCCTCCTCCTCCTCTTGAAAATCATGATGATGGGTATGACATCGGTACAGCTTGACCACTCCTGACTCACAACGTTTGTGGCCTGCTCAAAGGGGGCCAGTACCTTGCCAAGAGTCTCCATCTGCAGCCACTGGTCACTGGTAAAATAGCCCAGTTGTGTGGCTGTACCAAGGGCCCCGCTGCCTCCATGCACCACGCTGACCAAGAAATGGACGATGGCTAGCTTTTGTTCACACATACACTGGAGCATGTGCATGGTGGAGTTCCACCTATTTACAGTGTCACAAATTAGTCTATGCGATGGCAGCCTCTGTTGGCACTGGATCTTGCTAAGTGCAGCGGCGGCAGTAGGGGATCAGCTTACATGGCTGCAGATGGAGCGAGCCTGTCTCAGTAAGTCCCGCAGTCCTTGGTACGTGCGGAGGAACTTCTGCACCACCAGGTTCAGTACGTGTAGAAAGCAGGGCACATGTATTATGCGGCCCATGCACAGCGGTTGGCCCCTTTGTCGCACTCTATGTTGCCTGTTGTGAGCCAGGAGGGCCTCAACCTCTCTGTGCAAAGCAGACAAGAGTTCTCTGGCGGTGTGACTTTTCTACACCAAAGACACCAGTTGCAGCACTGCCTGGCAAGGCGTGTGCTTGAGGGACCTGTAGTGGCGTGCCTGCCTGTTGACGGTACAAGGATTGAAGAAGGAGGAGGAGGGGAGAGAACTTGGGTTGCCCATGCTTTCCAACCACACCCCTTGGTGGTGGTACCAGGTGCTGGAATGCTTCTTCCATACTACCTCTCACTGAGCTTAGCAAGGCCACCTAGTGAGCGGTGAAGGACAGGTAGCGTCCCACTCCAAGCCTGGTTGTCCAGCTGTCCATGGTGACATGTATATAGCTAGACACAGAGAATTTTTGTTAGTAAGACAGATATGTTTCTTTACCAAACTGGCTTCTTTGGTATCAAACACTAAAATATCTAAATTTTTAGTAGTAGGACAGAAGTTTTTTCCTTCCCAACGGTCTTTATTGGTAAATTGCAAGAGGTATCAAACACTGAAATATCCGTACTTTTATATAATAGGACAGAATTTTTTTTAACAAATGGTCTTCTTTTGTAAATAGCAAGAGCTTTCAAACACTGAAATATCTGTATTTTCTATATAGTAGGACAGACATTTTGCTGAATCAAACTGTCTTCTTTAATAAATAGCAAGAGGTATCAAAGACTGAAATATATGTATTCTTTATACAGTAGGACAGAAGTTTTTTTTTACCATAAGGTCTTCTTTTGTAAATAGCAAGAGGTATCAAACCCTAAATTTCTGTATTATATATACGGTAGGACATAATTTTTTTTTTAACGAACGATCTTCTTTGGTAAATAGCAAGAGGTATCGAACACTGAAATATATGTATTTTATATATAGTTGGACAGAAATTTTATTTTACCAAAAGGTCTTCTTTGGTAAATAGCAAGAGGTATCGAGCACTAAAATATCTGTATTTTTTATATATTAGGACAGACATTTTTCTGAACCAAACTGTCTTCTTTGGTAATTAGCAGGACATATCAAAGCCTGAAATTTATGTATTTTTTATATAGTATGACAGGAATTTTTTTTTACCAGTCTTCTTTGGTAAATAGCAAGTGGTATCAAACACTGAAATATCTGTATTTTTTATATAGTTGGACAGAATTTTATTTTTTACCAAACAGTCTTTTTTGATAAATAGCAAGAGATATCAAACCCTAAATTTCTGTATTTTTTAAATAGTAAGATACTTTTTTTTTTTTTTTTTTTTTTTTAGGGGCTATGCTTTTTGACTCTGCTCTATTTGTATAACAGTTTTAACAAAAGGTCTTCTTTGGTAATTAGCAAGAGGTATCAAACACTGAAATATCAGTATTTTTTTTTTAGAGTAGGACAGAAAATTTTCTGTAGCAAACTGACTCTTTTGGTACATAAGAACAGGTAGTATCAACAACTGCTAAATCTGTATATTTACAGATATACAGAGGGATCCTAACCTGTCCCTGTCACAATCCACAAGATGGAGTAACTAAATCCTCCCTCTTTCCCTGTATATATGCCTGTGCTCATATCTCTCCTGATTGCACTGCTGGGCCTTGCAGTGCATCCTGGGGGCAAATGATCCACTCCCAGCCACAATTTCCCTTGTTCGTTCAGCGAGAACAAGACTTTATGTTGAATCACAAGGCTGTTGTCGCTTAAATGTTCTGTAAGGCCCAATTCGCTGCAAGATCGAACTTACAAATATCGTTTGCTCATCCCTATTCATGAGTTGTGTTATTATGAGGTCTATCTATTTCTGTATGTATGACCATATGTGAATGTATGGAATGGAATATATTGCGCTGTAACTACCGTATTTTTTGCCGTATAAGACGCACTTTTTCTTCCCCAAAACTGGGGGGGAAAAGTTAGTGCGTCCTATATGACAAATGTGTTATAAAATAATTAAAATAATATACTTACCCGATACCCGATCCTGCGTGATCCTGCGTGTGTCTCTGGCTGCAGCAGCGTCTGTCTCCTCTTCTCTCTGGCAGCAGCACTTCTCTTCTGTCTGTAGTGGAGAGCGAAAGAAGCCGGCACAGCGCCACCTGCTGTTCCCTGTCCTAACTGCCGTACAGTGGAAAAAAAGCACAGAGTGATCAGAAGGGGAGTTTGAATGACAGAGTGATCAGAAGGGGGGTTTGAATGACACAGAGTGATCAGAAGGGGAGTTTGAATGACAGAGTGATCAGAAGGGAATTTTGAGTGACACAGAGTGATCAGAAAGGGAGTATGAATGGCACATGAGTGATCAGAAGGGGAAAAATCTTTCAGAATCTTTTTTTTCTAGATTTTCCTCCTTTAAAATTGGGTGCGTCTTATATTCCGGAGCGTCTTATACGGCGAAAAATACGGTATATTGTGAAATGTCACATCCATCAGGTGTCACCACACACACACACACACATACACACATTTTTACACTCATGTATTCTTATTGAACTGCTGCTGTAACTTTTTATGAAGTTTTTTGAATAAATATACAAAATTTTATGATACAGAAGAAGACAATACTGATCCTAATGCGCCCAATCAATAATTTATAATATTACTTTTTTTACACTTCTCTTCACTCTCTGTCATAGCCCTCTGCCTATCTGTTCTTTGCTTCGGCCTCCCTTTCGTTTAGGAAACAATCCCTGCATGTGTGGGCAAATAAAAGTGAGTGGAATCTGTTAAATGCAAGTTCCAAGTATTTAGAGAAGTTTTTAATTTAAACTTTCTTGATGACAGGCCGGTGGGTTACAAATTTACTGAAGCTAATAATTTTATAGCAGGACTTATGTAGACTACACGGCTTCTGTATGCAATATTTTACAACATTTATTTCTCTAACATGTTTTTTTGGGTGTTTAGCTCAGGTTTTAAAAGCAAAATATACAGTTTAGGCAAAAAAATACAAAATAAAACCCCAGCACTGGAGGTGAGTATGGAAAATATCTCCACAGCCACCATGTATTTCCCTCTGGTGCTCAGACAGGCCGGGATCATGGCAATCCACACACTGCAGAACACAAGCATGCTGAAGGTGATGTACTTGGCCTCATTAAAACTGTCCGGTAATGTCCTCACCATGAAAGCCAGAACAAAACTTACAGCTGCCAGAAACCCCATATAACCCAATGTGATATAAAAGGACAATGTTGATCCTGCATTGCATTGTATGATGATCCTCCCTGGAGAGGAGTGCATGTCATAATCCTGAAACGGTGGAGAGATGGACAACCAAAGAATCCCATTTATAACCTGAATGGATGAGCAGAACAACATGACTGTATTGGAAAGTTTGACTCCCACCCATTTCCTACAGGAGCTTCCAGGTCTGGTGGCTTTTAAAGCAATGAAGACCATGATGGTTTTGGCTAGGATAGAAGACACTGAGATAGTGAAGACAATTCCAAAGGAGATTTGTTGCAGCATACAAGTGATATCCACAGGACGGCCGAGGAACAGGAACACAGAAAGGAAACTCAGAGTGAGAGAGCAGAGCAGAATGAAGCTGAGGTTCCGGTTATTGGCTTTGACCATGGGAGTGCTCCGAAACCAGAAAAATATTTCAAGGATAAAGATAGATATGGCAGCAAATAGGACAGAAGACACCGAAAAAAATATAATGAGAACATCATTTTCATATGACAAATACTCAATAACTTTGGAAACACAAAGATTTTTAGCATCATTTGGCCATTCATTTTCAGGACACATTTGGCAGATTTCACTGTCTGTAGAATGAGAACACAAAATTTTAAGATATTTGAAAATGATTGAGGATTTTCTGACATTTTGGGGTTTACTTATGAACAATTCACATATTAGATTTGCACAATGAAAGTTCTTGATTATTTATTTTGTGCAAACAGAGGTGGTGTACGTACTGAGGTGAGTGAATGTGAAAGGTATTAATCAGGCATGGGCAATTATACTGAGACACAATACTTTTGTGTAAATGTATATGTAATGTGCTCTTACTTTGTACAAATCTGAGTTACTGTCATCAGGGAGTGTGGGTGCTACATAGGGTTGTCTGCATGTGGACAGATCAAACCTGACAAAGTTTCTCAGTTTTCACCTCTAAAGTTGACCTAAACTCAAAAATGCAACCTAGACTTATGTATATCATACCAAGTTCTTTTTTTAAGTTCATTATTCTTCTGTCCCGGCCTCCAGTTTGCCACAACAGTTCTTTGGGGCTTCTAGTGCTGCTGGGAGAATTTGCCATAGGTAGACAGGCCTTTTAATTGCAGTGGAATGGTGGGCTTGAGTGGTATTTGAGAGGTTTTTGTGCCATTCTTCTGGTGTATGTAATTTCCTTGGTACAGATCATGAGCAGGGCCCATCTGTACAATGCATGTCTGCACATGTGACGTCTCCAAACAATGCAATTATGGCTTTAGTCAGACTGTCAGTTAGGTTGCAGTCACCACTTCCCCACACCCCTGAACCCCTACATGTAGAATCTCCCCTGCATCAGCCTAATATTGAAAATTAGAGGCAGCAATAAGCAGTTTAGTACCCCCTGCATTAAAAATGACAGAAACTGTTTTTTCAAGAACCAGTTTAGAAATTCAGACAGTGGGGCAACTAGCAGGGTAATTATTATTTTTAGATGGTTACCCTAATTTGTTAGCGTGTTATTTCTAGTACTGATATAACCCTTGCTGGGAAAGGGTAATATATAAATCTATAGTCATTCACCAGGGTGAAGGGATCAATATCTGGTGCCACCTTATTTAAGGGGACCCCCAGATTCCAGATAGCCCCTCACACACAGATCCCCACAACCCAGGGGTCACATCGGAGATGTGGTTTTGCCACAAGGAAGCCCATTTAATTAGTCTGATCTGAAAGGAGAAACTCATGCTTTGTTTCATAAAAAAAGTTAGAAACTGCAAAAAATTATGTCACAATTGTTTGTAAGAAGCACAGAATCATGTCTTTGGAGGCAGAAAACTGTTTCTGGATGCTGGATAAAACATTTATTATAATTCTGTCAAATAAATAGAATGAGCATACCATACAATCAAAAAAGGACAACACACTGCTTCTTGATTGGTTAGAAAGCCTGGGCAGTGAGGGAGGAGTGTGGGCAGAAAAGAAGGTCAGAAGTAGATGGCAAGGTCGGTAGAGCCACACACAAGATGGCGCCTTTAATACATAAAATGGATGTTTTCTTTTATTTGGATTCAAACTGACATAGCCAGTGCCATGGGAGGGGAAGTGACATTCTAATGCAAGTAAGTGAGAAAAGATATTGAATTTTAAATCTGATGTTAGTGTTTAGGTATACTTTAGGACATTTTGATAGTTGCATAACTCCTGCCATGAGCCAGCCTATTACTTATTTCACCTGATCACAACCTGATAAAATGTTTGGTATTGATAAACATAAAACAATAACAGAAATAAAAAAAAAAAATCTTGGCAACTGTATGCAAGAAAAAAATGAAACATATTGCAGCTAACCAGTCCTTAAAGGACTGGCTGCATTAGTTCTCTTTTTTCATACACATTTTCAGCAAGTAAAGCACAAATTTTTTGATATTGCCGGAAATGTTGTGCCCTTCTCACTTCCTGCGAGGTCATCTGGAAGCACCAAACAATGTTATGTTAATGTTGTCAGCCACTAATCCTATCAGTGCCTATGCAGTGAATATGAGAAGGGAAACCCAGCCTGGGTGGCAATCATTAATCCTTCCATAGATAAAATGGAGGAGTTGGGCAGGAAGTGTGCTATTAGAATGATCACCATGTGAGAATGAAGAAGAAAAAAGCTGCTATATATGACATTTGTAGTTTTTGGTCTAGGTATGCTTTAGTCCTCTTGAGTTTATGTGCATAAGAAAATAAAACTTACCAAGCTGGTTTGATATTTCTCCCTCTGAACACAGAACACAATCATAACAACATATATGATATCCTTCCTTTAGAGCTTTTCTGAATCCTGGAAGACATTCTGAGGAACATCGACTTTTTGGGGTCTATGGAAATAATATTAAAATCAATATGAACACTTATACAAACTATTGAAGATAGTTAAAATATACCTAAAGGCAAAACTTATTTTATGATCTGCATGGAGTGCTGAGAGAATTGTAACATCTGCTGGGTAACCAGCACTAGTCCAATTTTAAGGGAAATGCTTTAACTGGGGCATATTAAGGACAAAGTGATATTTTAGGTACTCAAAGGCCCTCTAGGCATAGATACAAAAATAAAAGTGTGTGTACAAACTATTCAAAAAGACAAATGTAAATCAGTGACACCATTCCCTACAATATGGTTCCAAGGCCCAAGGCACCAACTTCAAGTCAGTGGAAGGCAAGAGGAAAACACTAATGCCTTACTCAGGATGGTGAGCGGTGGGCACATTAATCTGGATAACAAATTCAACAAAATCAATGATAGCCATGCACCTACCTGCCAAACAACCCAAGTGGAAATGGCATTTATGCATGTACATGATATAATTTCTGCTATATACATACTATAAAGAGAAAGTTAGGATAAAATAACAAGACGAAGGGGTGGATAAACATGCTGGAGAGGCTAGGAGTGGGCACGTCCATCTAGGGGTTCCAGTAGTTGTTAGCCAGATGCATGTCCCTACTGCTTACCATCTTGAACAAGGTTGTTTTTCATCTTATCTTCCACTTATTTGGAGTTGGGTTTCTATAAATGTAGCTCTGCTTTTTGAATGTAGAACTAGTTTGCAATACACACCATGATGGATGGTTTCTTATGTTAACTTTTCAACTTGTTCACTTGGGCAACATGGTGGCTCTTAGGTTAGTAGGTTAGTGCTCCGGCCTTTGCAGCTCTGGATCCCAGGTTTGAATCTTGGGCAGGACACTATCTGAAGGAATTTGCAGGTTCTCCCTGTCTCTGTATGGGTTTCCTCCGGGTACTATGGTTTCTGCCCACATCCCAAAAAACATGCAGTTAAGTTAATTGGCTACCCCCCAAAGTTGACCTTAGACTGTATTAACCTCCCTTGCGGTATTTCCGCCTCAAGGTGGAATTTCCAGGGAGGTTAAAAGTCCTACCTTGTTCCCACGTTCCAACTGCGTCCTCCAGCGTTGCCCGTGGTGTCCTCCAGCAATAGCCAGTGTCTTCTATCCCTGCCAATGCTGACCGGACATCTGTGCAAGCTGGCAAGAGTTGGGGACGCAAGGCAAGGGGAAGCAGATGCCGGCTGCTCACGAGTGTGTGCCTGGAGTGTGGGACCGTCATGCAGGTGACGGGACCAGGAGGGAAATTTAAAATAATAAGAATTTTTAAATGCAAAAGCGGTGTATTAATCATACCACCGGGGGGAGGGGGTTAAAAGACATACAGTATGAATGACGTAGGGACATTAGATTGTGAGCCCCTTTGAGGGTCAGCTAGTGATATGACCATGGACTTTGTACAGTGCTTCGTAAAATGATGGTGCTTTAGAAACACTTTTTGTCTTTTTGGTCAGCAGTTTGAAGCTTCCCCAGTTTACCTTAGCCATGCATATCTTTATTTCAGCATCCCTGGTATAATTATGGAGGCTGTGCACAGCTGAGGGGAATTGTATGTGCTGCAACCAATGAATACATCAGTTTCTGGCTACAATCCTGCCATGGGGCTACTAGTCCTTTTTTAGTTTTTCAGCCTCCAGGCACTAGTTGCCTGTTGGAGCGTTCAGCTTGGCTGACCTTCTAGTAGTATGACTATTCACTGGATTACCTGTTGTTGACTCTTGCCTATTTCCTTACTCCTGACTTTCCCTGATATCTTGTTTGGCTGAATGATACCTATTTTTGACCACTGGCTCTGTTTTCTACACTTGCCTCTACTGGACTCTCCTAAAATCCATTTCTATCTGTGGATCACCTGGTTATTGACACAAAACTGTCTGATTTCCCGGGAAGCGGATGGTAGCTTTTGCTTGAGGCTCTATAGCGTGACCAAGCACTGGGATAAATAGCGGCTATTAGCAGGCATTCTTTTCTTTCTATCTTTGCTCCTCTGAACACCTGACACTCTGTTGTAACGATGGGCAAGCGGAAAACTGGCTCTACCCCGCGAAAACTGACAGAATTTTTCACGGCGTCGGAACATTCCAGCCAAGATGGCGCGGGTAGGCGTGCCTCCAGACACAGCAGGAGTACAAATGATATCAGTGAGAACGCTGAAGGAGCTGTAGTAAGAGGGAGAGAAGGGGAATCGGAGACTACATCTCGATCCTCATCTACTCACACAAGCCCTGTTAAATCTAAAGTGAAATTGATGAACCCAGAAGACAACGTGAATGGGGTAAGCACAGCTATATTTCCTATTTCGGAGGAAACTAAAACTACCGATCCCATAGGAACTTTTCCTACTTCTGATTGCCCAGTTTCGGATACCACTCTTAAGGAAATGCTAATTTCCCTACGTAGTTCCCTGCACCATGATTTCCTAGCGTTATTTCATCAACTTAAGAATGATGTGCATAAAATAGGCGATAGAGTGGATCATATTGAGCATAAAATGGGTGAATACGCAGAAGCACACAATGAATTGGTCGACTCGCTTACTGAAACGCAAGATACCTTGCAACAAGTACAACAAAAATTGACCAATATGGAAGATCATTCGAGAAGAAATAACATTAAGTTTAGGGGGATTCCTGAAAATATTTCCCCATCGGAGCTGAGTGGTTATATATCACAGCTTATTTCAATATTGATATCAGGTGCTGCTCCCTTTGAACTATTGATTGATAGAGCTCACAGGCTACCTAAACCTGCGCACCTGGCTGAGAAGGTTCCTAGAGATGTCTTAGCGCGTATTCATTTTTTTCATGTTAAAGAACAACTAATGGCCAAATCGAGACAAGAAACCAAACTACCAGATCCATACTCCAACATTACCCTTTTTTCGGATATCTCTCAAGCCACAATATTAGCGAGGAAAAAGTTTGTATCAGTAACTCAAGCATTAAGGGATCATCATATCCAATATCGGGGGGGATTCCCAGTAAAACTTATTGTTTTTCGCAATGGAGCTACTCATATGATAAAGAATCCTCAGCTGGGATGCGATTTACTTGAAAGCTGGGGCATTCAGCCAACATCTCAACCTACCATTTCTAAACCAGGTCAAAACCTGGGACGCCTATCACCAGAGTGGAAACTAGCCTGAATATAAGCTTTGCTTAGAAAGAAAATTGTCACAGGAGAAATATATCCGGAGCTCGTTGCCACGACTTGTTCCCCAATTCTCCAAATGTGCAGTTGGATACTGCTTTACAGATCCGTTACGGGTCCTTCTTTTTACTTTTTTTACCACAGTGAGAAGTATTCACCTCCAATCTTTTTTTTTGTTTAATTTTGGTTTTATTCACAATGGCTTTTATGTGAGTTTCTTAATCAGAGTGAAATGGTTAGCACTATTTTGTCAACTATGCAATATTCCAAGTACATCCAGCAGTTACCTCTTTAGAGGCAAAGGGTTTGGATAATGAGTCTTAATATTCTTTCCATTAATGCTAAAGGGCTCAATAGTCCTTTTAAAAGACATGCCATTTGGGATAAGGCGAAAAGGCATGGCTCCAATATCGTATGTATCCAGGAGACACATTTTAAATTGGATAATTTACCATATTTTTCACATAAAGACTTTCCACATATTTTCCATGCAACATCTTCACAGAAGAAAAAAGGGGTGACAATAGCAATTAAGTCTGATATAACCTTTTCTCTAATACATAAGGAAATCGACTCAGAAGGAAGGTACATAATTCTAGTGGCTAAATTCAACAATGTAACTAGGACATTAGTTTCTGTGTATGCCCCAAATATTTTTTCAGTAAAATTTTTGGCTAAAGTAATCAAAAAAACGAAGAAAGTTCAAGAGGGTTCACTTAATAATATGTGGAGACTTTAATAGCATTCAAGATGTTTCATTAGATACTTCCAACAGCAAGAAATACACAAGACCAACGCTGAATGCATTATTACGTAAGGAGGATCTCTTTGATGCATGGCGTTGTCTTCATTCTGCGGAGAAAGATTATACCTTTTTTTCATCTCCCCATCAATCCTACTCGAGAATTGACTTGTTCTTTGTGGATAAATGGACATTACAGCAAGTGTCATCATCTTCTATCTACAACATTACCTGGTCAGATCACGCAACGGTGTCTATGTGTATTGATGAAAAGAACAGGACTCCGAATTCTTATCTTTGGAGAAACGACATATCCTTATTTGCACATTCACCTACTAATGCTAAAATTTTACATGATTTAAAGGAGTTCTTTAAAATTAATGAGACATCAGATGTAACTTCAACTACGTTATGGTGTGCGCATAAAGCTTATGTTAGGGGTATCCTAATACAACTTTCATCAATTGAAAGTAAAAGGAGAAGACATCATATGAGTGAAATACTAGAGAAAATTAGAGAATTGGAAACTCTCCACAAAAATAAAATAACTCCTCTTCTCTCCCAACAATTGTTTAAATATAGGCAAGAATTACGTTTAGTTCTTATAGAAAAACAAGAAAAAACTTTCCAGAGTACCAAAACTACTTATTATGCTCAAGGTAATACAGCAGGTAAGTTACTGGCATCAAAAATTAAAAGCAAGCATTCAAAATGCTCATTGCCCTTTCTATTCCACCATAAATCGAAAACTCAGCTGTTTAACCCTCGAGACATGGCCAATGCTTTTAGAGACTATTATCAGGAATTATAAAACCTTAAAGAGGATAAACAGATCAATCATCCCACGCCAACAATGATAGATAGTATTCTGAAATCAATCAAGTTGCCTACTATATCTGAGGAACAGAGAGATATAATTAACAGGCCGATCTCTACCTTAGAAGTTGAAAAAATTATTAAAGGCTTACCTGCCCACAAATCACCAGGAATTGATGGTTTTACAGCTGAGTACTATAAAACCTTTAAAGAAGTACTTACACCACGCTTAACTACATTATTTAATACAGTGGTTGCAGATGGTTATTTTCCAGAAGAAATGCTTAGGGCTATTATTATTACTATTCCTAAAGAGGGGAAGGCACCATCACACCCCCAAAATTTTAGACCTATATCGCTATTAAATACCGATCTAAAAATTTTCACTAAATTACTTGCAGTAAGACTCCAAGAATTTATACCCCTCTTGGTTCATGGTGACCAAGTGGGATTTGTTAAAGGGCGGCAGGCCTCAGATGCGACCCGTCGCATGAATAACCTTTTGACAATTGCGGAAAACTCTAGAACACCAACAATATTTCTCACATTAGATGCAGAGAAAGCCTTCGATAGAGTCCATTGGGGTTACCTGAGTGCAGTATTGCAAAAATTTGGGCTGAATGGTTTCATCTTCTCAGCTATTATGGCTTTATATACATACCCCTCAGCTCAGGTATTTTTAGCTAGTATGATGTCTTCTCCTTTCAACATAACAAATGGAACACACCAAGGCTGTCCTTTATCCCCTACTCTTTTCACATTAATTATGGAGCCCTTTGCACATACTATCAGACACAATGTCAATATACAAGGGATCCAAGTGGAGAAAACATCACATGTTATAAGTTTATTTGCGGATGATGTGATTCTCTCATTGATAAATCCATTGATTTCACTTGCCAACGTATTGCAAACGATTGAAGTATTTGGTGCTGTAAGTTATAAAATTAATGATGCAAAATGTAATATTTTACCAGTGGGTGTATCCTTAGCATTAAAAGAGCAAATCTCAAAGAAATTTCATTTTTGTTGGGCTAAAAACAGTGTTATATACTTGGGTATACATCTAACTACCTCTTTCACTAATCTGATTAAGGTTAATTTCTTATCATTGGTTGAAGGGGTAAAGAAAGATATACTTGGCTTAGCGAAAGTGGAACTGTCCTGGTTGGGACGAATTGCGGCCTTTAAAATGGCAGTACTTCCAAAAGTTCTTTACCTATTTCGAACATTACCAGTGATCCTTCCCAAATCTACTCTTCTTTCCCTACAAAATTTGATTCAGAAATTTATATGGAGAGACAAGAAACCCCGCTTATCCCAATCTTTTTTATTTAGAGCAAAGAAGGTAGGAGGAATGGGTGTACCCAATTTAACAGATTACTATTTAGCTTCCTTAGTAGATCATTTGGAGATCTGTATTAAGCCGGATTCAGATAAAAGATGGTTAGATATTGAAAAAAGGTACATACCCACTGGGGATTATTTAGTTTTTTTTTTTTTTACCTTTTTAATGGCTAATTTGCACTCAACGATATCTTTACAGTGGCACCTACCAACAATTAAAGCTATGACATTTATTTGGAAAAAAATGCAAAGTAAAAAATGTATAGATTCCAGCACAACACAGATTCTTGTACCTTTACAATTTTTTGAGCTTCTTATACCAAGCTTTAATATCCAAGCTTGGTATAACTCAGGATATAAATATCTCTCAGATTTACCACAATTTCACACTTTTATTAACCTATATAAACTTTGTCAAATAAATCATCTACGGAAATCTCTTTCGGGAAAAGAAATGGTACCAACAGTTTTTTGGAACAGAAGCCAAAAGAGTAACCTAGGTAAAGGAGGTATCTCTTTGTACTATAATTTAATTCAGAATAAGTGTGAGTGGCGCAGAATCTATATTTTCTCTATTTGGGAGCAGGATTTACAAATGGTATTTACTCTTTCCCAATGGAAAACTGCGATTAGCGATACCTCCAAGGCTTCTAAGTGTATTTCCCACTGGGAATCTTACCAGAAAATATTATATAGATGGTACAGAACACCACTTAGACTTTCTAAGTTTGTGCCACAATATTCTCCTCTGTGTTGGAGGAAGTGTGGTGACTTAGGTACATATCTACATATGTTCCGGGAATGTAAAAATATACGTAGCTTTTGGAACTCTATTTTTGTACTAATCTCGAAAGTGACAGGTTTCTTGACTAGCCCTAATGTGGCATTGGCGTTACTTAATCTGGGAATGGAGCGTTTCCCATCTTGCCTGCGTTATATAGTCACACATATCTTGATTGCAGCCCGTCTATCTATAGTTACCAAATGGAATCACCCTACAACACCCAATATCTCTGATATTGTATCAATGAAACATACCAATTATTATTATAAACGTTCTTTGGCATATAGCCAATCCCAAGCTCATAAATTTCATTCTAATTGGAAGGTGTGGGAAAAATGTTTACCTACTTTAGTCCAATATAAACACCAGTAATATCGAAGTAGCTCATTTATGTTTTACAAAATGTTAACACTATCAGCCATTGTATTGTTATTTTTCTTCTTCTTGTTCTCTCGTTTCTATTTTATAATTTAGTTGCTATATGTGAACTGGTGTCAATTATGTCTATTTCTTTGCTTTTCTATTGTATTTGTCTGTTTTATTTCATGGAAATTTCAATAAAAATTATTAAAAAAAAAAAAACTGTCTGATTTCCCATAGTATCTCCAGGCAGTCCTTTTCTGGATGCCATCCTTTGAACACAGAAGTCCTAGGGGCAACTAAGTGCTGTGGCTGTGCAACTACCCTTGTGATGCTGAACAGTGGCTTGCTGTAGTTGAGCACAGAGTTACACTGGGGGATTGGCATCTGATGAGCACCAAAACTGCACCATGGCCTTAAACACTGATTACAAAACATCTGCAAAAAAACCTCCCCCTTCCCACTATGAAATCTCCCAACTAAAAAGTATGAGTTTTCTATGGCAGATGGATTACCAGTTTTCCAAACTTTTGTATCTTTTTTGTACCAATTCCATCTCCTATCAAGCATTTGGTGGAGTATGCAAAAGTCCTTAACATTCTTTATTTGGTATATTAGAAAACCTTGCAATTATCCACCTTGACATGTCCTAAACACTTGGGTGGGATGGGATTGTCCAATATTTCCACATCACTCTATAGAAACCCTATTGTCTCAGTCATCTTATTGGGGAAACCAGACTCTAATAAGATATGGACAATAATGAAATCATCCCTTCTTCTTTATTCCAATCTTAAACACTTTGTTTTCTAAAAATGGGTTTCCCAACCTTAACTAGCCAATACCCAACTATACAAGCTTATATACTGCATGGTAATCTTCCAGGCTCTGCTCTTCTTCTGGTAACTCCAATCCAATTATTCATCCCAAATTAGAATTTTTTTGAACTTTTTATCCCCTATTTAAATCTTTTCAAATAGTCAGCCAATGAGATTTAAATGATGATGATAAACTCCCAAACATGGGACAAAAAGGGGGATTTTTAAGGTACTGAACAGTTTAAATAAATGCAAAAATTTGTTTATTAAATCATTTTAAAACCACAAAAAGGAAAAAATTTCAAACAGATACAAAAAAATCACATATATGACCAAATGAGTCATTTAACATATTTTTTTACTACCATCAAAGACAGTTTTGTTGGTCTCAACGACTAATCAGTTGGTAAAGGTACATAGATTTAATACTACCACCCCAAAAGAGGATACAAGTTAATGAAATGTGCAACGTGTTCCGCAGATCTGGTCTGCTTCCTCAGGAGTACAGCAAAAACACCTTTCTTTTGTATGGTGATGAAATGATTATAGTGGTGGTAGGATATATCTAGAAATGCAGAAATTGAATATATCAATATATATCATTTCTGATAACGCATAACTATACATCAATAAATAATGACAAACAGATACGTAAGTAGCATAGTTGGTATATGGTTGACAGATAGACAAACAGCAAATGGTACCAACCAAAATATGTAAATAAGATAATTATTATGTAACCGGTAGATAAGCAACGTACTACATAAATATAACCCAATGCAAACAAATCAAATTTTCCTAAATAAATCACACATACTGCAACAAAAAAAATGTATATTGTTAGGTAGCTCACATTAATCCATGCCCACAGACGGGCCCACACCAAGGCAAGACACCCAACATAGAAAGAATTTCTGGGAATACCCAAAAGGATGTTTACACATTAATGAACCAAATATTCTGTTCATTAAATTTTTACAACAATAAACTGAAAAAAGAGCAAATACTAAAATGTAAATTCAATAGTGTTGTTAAACGTCCCAAAAAATTGTCGCCCATCTTTTAGATCGTTGGACACTTCAAATTCATCCACCTCAAAGATGGACAATCCCCTTCATATTACTATCAACAGTGACTCCACCCAACACTAACACCAACCCCAATTTAAATGTTGTCCAAAATTGTCTAATCAAGCTTTTTTAAGAACCTCACTGCAAACAAGTCAAAATAATCCCATCAAAACAGGTCCAATGAACCAATATATGACCAAAACGACAGCAACAATGCCAAATAGGATGTAATCAATTTATTGGACCTTTATGATAGACCTTCATCTATTTGCAAGGAAAATATTCTTCTAAACACTTTATGATAAACCAAAAATATCAAACTAGAAGAGTTCGAGGGCTATACCATAAACAGCATTAGAGTCCTTCATGACCTCTATTTGTTAAATGAAAATGAGAATTCAACAGACAAGACATCTCAGGGGGATGTACCTAGATCTGATATGGATTGTAGTCAGAAAATTGAAGGGAATTACCTATGCCATCAGTATTATTGTCACATTCCTACACTCCTCTTAATTTGCAAATACCAAAGGTAAAAATGAAAACTACAAAATTTCCCAATCTATATACTAATCCATTGATTTTATCATTTGTGAATAATGTAACAAAATATATTGGGAATCTTAACTTATATCCGTCAAAGTATGCTCATTTACCTAAACATCTACAATCTACTCTAGAGATTCTAGAGAATCGTGAATGGTATTGTTGTGTTACAAAAACCTTTATTGATCAATGTCAATTGAAGTATAATGAAATTATTAAGGGGGTCTTACACAGTGGTACTATTGACATTGAAACCGATTAATTTTTAATAACCCCATTTCCAAGAATTCTTACCTTTTATTCCAAAGATACAGAAGAACACTTTAGACCCACCAGGTAGACCCATCATCCCTGGCATAGGTATTCACGCTAGTAATGCAAGCCACCTTATGGATCTTACATTAAGACCCAAGTCTATAGCCTTCCCTCCTTTTTGAAAGACACATTAGGTTTACTTAAAACTATTAAAGGGATATCAATACAAACTGATGCCTTGTTGGTGACCATTGGTGTTGAGACGCTGTACTCAAGCATCCTCAATAACTTGTGCATGCAAATTAGTAGAATATTTCTTTTGGAAAGAGATATGGCTACATGGAAATTTAATAAACTTATATTAGATTGATTGTTTTTCATTCTCTCAAAAAATGATTTTACTTTTGACAAATCAAACTTTTAAAAACAGACCAATGGCGTAGCTATGGCTGCTGAGTGTGCTCCTCCCTAACCTTTATCTGGGTGGCTGGAATTATTGATGATTCTTTGTCATCATATATATCCTATGTGCTGCTTTGGAAAAGATTCATTGACAACATATATGTTATTTGGACAGATACTGTTGACACTTTGAGAGAGTTTGTCTCTCTTCTTCAGGCAAACTATTTCAACCTGCGATTTACTATGCAATGTGATCTTGAAATTATTCATCCATTCTTGGATGTAGAAAACGTTAGACAATCGAACAACACTTTGACATTGACACTATACCGCAAATCTACTGCGGGCAACAATATCCTGTATGCCAGAAGTACGCCCCCCACTGCCAAAAAGCCAATGTCAAACAAAGACAAGAACTACTGTTTCCTCAACCTAAGCCCCAGTCTGAACAAAACAGATTTATCACGGAATACAATAAAGTACATTAGAAAAATTAGAAACATCTGTCAAAAGCATGGGACTTTTCTTAAAAGTAATCCACAAATCCATAAAGTAGTTACTGAAAGACCTCTCTATGGGAAAAAAAAAAAAATGTTAAAAGCCATTTTTCTATACCTACCTCAAAAAACATTAAATAAAAAAACTTACTGTTTCATGTAATTCTACCTTTTAATTACTAAAATACACACTGCAATTCAATAGTTGACCTGCAGTTGGTAAGAGTGCCCTTGTATGTCTACTCATAAGCCACAGTGCTGGACTGGTGTCTATGCCTTGTGTGGGAGTGTTTCTGTGGTTCAGTATACACAGGCATATATCTGTACCTGCCTGTTTTGCTTTTACATGAGTCTTTTGGCTGTTTTTACTGCTGACTCTGCTTTACCATTACTCTGGTAACTCTGAGGATATCCTGGATGTCTGGTGCTCAAATTCCCACCTCTCTCTGAATTTTTTGAACTCTTCAGATGTAAATTGAGCAGCGTTGTCAAAGAACATAATATCAGGAATGCCATACCTGGCAAAATGGGCCTTGAGTCCTGTAAGTAGTCTATCTCCCAAAAGTTGGACAAATAGTCCACAGTTACCAGATATTCTTTGTTTTTCCATGTGAACAGATCAGTTCCTACTTTTGACCATGGTCTGTTTGGAATTGTATGTGGTTGCAATGTCTCTTTTGGTTGCTTATCCTTGAAAGATACACATATTTCACACTGTGCTAAAAAGTTTTTTATGTGGTCATTCATTCCAGGCCAATAAACATATTCTCGTGAACGGCATAGACATCCTTCTACACCTAAGTGAGTAGAGTGTAATCTTTCTATTATATCTCTTCTGAGGGATACCGGTATACCAGTCCTTTCTCCTTTGAAGATGATACCATGCTGCACAAAGAGTTCATCTCTTATGTGAAAAAATGGAGAAACTTCCATAGCAGCATGATGCTTGTACTTTGGCCATCCCTTCAAGACGACACTCTAAGATATGTAGAGTTTTATCATCCTCTGTGCCAGTCTGTATTTGTTTCAGTCGGTCTTTTGAGACCAACAGATATTCACACATTTATGCTTTCAATGTCTTTTTCTTCTTCAACTCTGATGGGTAAGTAAGTTCTGCTTAGGGCATCTGCAATCAGTAAATCCTTCCCTGGACAGTAACAAATGTTAAAATTGTATTCCTGAAGCCTTTAAAGCATACACTGCACTTTTTTGGGGGCATTCAGTAGTGGCTTCTTTGTAATACTTTCTAAAGGCTTGTGATCCAACTGCAATCCAACTTGTCGACCGTAGGTGTACTGGTGAAATTCCTCCAACCCAAATACTACAGCTAGTAGTTCCTTCTCAATTTGAGCATATCCTTGCTCTGTTAGAGTTAAAGCTCTGCTTGCACATGTGATGGGGGTTTATCCTGCATTAGTGTGGCTCCAAGGCCTGTTTCTGAGGCATCACATTGTGCTACCACTGCTTGATCTGGATCAAAATATTTTAGTGTTGCTGTGTCTGCAATAGCATTTTTTACTGACATAAAAGCAGTTTCATGGCTATCTGTCTATTCCCAGAGTATGGACCAGCTTTGTAACTGGTGCTATCATGTCTCTGCTGTGCAACTCCTGCAGTTCCTCTTTAAGTGGTTGCATTAAGGCTACAGGTACTCTTCTTGTGGGCAGTCTGCTAGGGCTGTATTGTATGATCATTTTCTAGTTTGTATTTACCTTCCAGGCACCCATCACCCTCAAATAAATCAGCATACTCTGTATGTGCTAAAAATCCAAAATGCATTCTGTCTTTTGTTTAGGATTTTGAGTATTGTTGGAAACTTCCAGAGCCATGATGTTATGGGACTGCACCTTTATTAAATCCATACCCTGAACTGCTTTCACTCCCAGCAAAGGAATGTGGTCATCCTCCTGCAGCACAGTAAATTCCACTCTGTAGCTCTTTCTGTTACATGGATTTCTTAATCTTAGCTTGCATGTTCCCATGGGCTTCACAACACTTTTGTTATACATCACCAGTACCTTATCAGTGGACTCAATGGGAACCTGTTTGTAAAATAGAGTAAAAGGAATGACATTGCAGCTTGCTCCACAATCAGGCTGAAATCTTATGGGCTGTTCATCCACCATAAATATGGCAAAGAGCTGCTTTGCATCATTGGCTTCTGGATGTTGAATATATTGACCTTCTCTGTTGCAGGCTGCAGCCATGTAATGTCCTCTGTGCTGTCGGTGTCCTGGGTCGCTGTATGGACTTGTTTGTACTATTTGCTGGTTTTCAATCTGCACACAGCTGAGAAGTGCGTCATCTTGCCACAAGCCCTGCAGGTCTCCCCATATGCTGGACATTTCTCTTTGTCTCTCTCATGTCTTTTTCCACACTATTTACACTGGACTCAGCTCACAGGGAGCCTGGGCCTTGCTCTCCCTTTCACAGATATTGGATGTACTGAGGCATCACTGGGGCCCTCCATCATTCCCAGGCTGTCTTTAGTCAGCTCAGCAGCCTTGCATATACATTTCCCCACAGCCAGCTCTTCCTCCCTCAGTAATCTTTGTCTGAGGTGCAAGTCTCTGATACCATACACTATCCTGTCTCTGATGAGGGAGTCCCTGATGTCCCCAAATCCACAGGTTGCAGCCAGTCTCCTCAGCTCTGTCACATATCTGTCCATACTTTCCCCAGCCTCCTGATTCCTTCAGAAGAATTTCTATCTCTCCACTATCTCGTTCTTTTTGGGGTCTGAGTGTTCATCAAATGCCAACAGTATGTCCGTCAATGGCAGGCTGTCTGTGCTGTCTGTCAGTAAGGTCTGGGCTATTTCTCTGACTTTTTCCCCTTCTAAATAAGAAAACAGTTTTACTTTCCTCTGCTCGTCTCTGGGTGCCACTGTCAGATCCACATACAGAGTAAACTTTTCCTTCCAGTGTCTCCATGTCTGTGAGAGATTGGAAGAAGTGAAGTCTCTGAGGGGGTTTCAGGCCACTCTCCATAATGCAGTATGATAGGGACTCTGTACTTACAGTCGCTGATTCTCTGTACAGTCCTAGTGTCACCCAATCTGTATTTATAGACAGCAGACTTGCAATTCAGAGGTCCTGTGCACCGCTGCCACCATGTTCTGTTAGTTGGTCGTGCTCCAGATGCTCACACACAGTAGTTAGAAGCAGACATTTTTATTTGGTGGTAATTCCAGCTGCCATTACATAAATCTATACGTATGTATAAAACTCCTTCCTGAAGCCCCACCAGCGAGATGCAATAATAAAGTTCTACCAATATCTCAGTAGTGAGCCCCCTAGAGGCCATACACAGCATATAACATATTGCTACAAGCACCTAAAAGGCTTTTATTTTTATGAATGTCATTGAAGGTTTATCCTCAATGTTAAGGTGTTTATCCTTTACCCAGGTGCAGATCTGGCTACCCACATGGGACTTTGAATGGGATGATGTTTACCCATAAAAAAACATCAAATGAGTCTTGGGATGATCCTTTTTCACTATAGTTTTCAAATAAAGTGATTCTTCATACAGCTATCCAGGTAAGTACTTATATCACCAAACATCTAATTAATGAGGGCTGATGCTTATAGGTTCTATTTAAGAAAACATTTTATTTCAAACCTAAGTGATTTAACAATTAACAACAACATTATTGAATTTAAATTTTAGTATCAACTCTTTTGCAATCTATTGTTGTACATATTTAATGAACAGAATATTTGGATGATTTATGTGTAAACATCTTTTCAGGTATTCCCAGAAACTCCTTTTATGTTGGGTGTCTTGCCTTGGTGTGGCCCCCTGTCAGCCTAGATTTATCTGAGCTACCTAATATACATTTTTTTCTTTTGTTGCAGTATTAGGAACATTTAATTTGTTTGCATTAAGCTGCATTTCCACCAACTACATATTAACTAAATATTATGTTATTTACATATTTTAAATGGTACCATTTATTGTCTATCAGCCATATACCAACTATGCTATTTACATATATTATGATTGGCTTTATTTATTAATGTTTAGTTTTGCTAAAAAAATATATTGATATATTCAATATCTGCTTTTGTAGATATAACCTACCACCACTATTATCATTTCATCACCATACAAAAGAAAGGTGTTTTTGCTGTACTCCTGAGGAAGCAGACCAGATCTGGGAAATGCTTTGAGTTGCGCTTCATCAACTTGTATCTAGGCTGGGGAATGTATAATGCCCCTCCCCTTTTTGGGGGGTAGTACTAAACCTATGTACCTTTACCAACCGATTAGTGGTTGAGACCAGCAAAACTCTCTTTGTTGGTAGTTTAAAAACATGTTTAGTGACCCATTTGGTAATATGTGATTTTATGTATGTGTTTGTAATTTTTTCCTTTTTTGTGGTTTTAAAATATTTTTTTTTACAAATCATCTTGTTCAGAACATCAAATTGTTCAGTACTATAAAAATCCCACTTTTCTGTCCCATGTTTGGAGTTTACTTTGCTCCAAACAACAGGCCATATCTTTGCATCCAATATGCTAGTTAGGAATGTGATATTCACTTGCTCAATTATTGTAGAGGGGTTTACACACAAAATTTAAGCACTGTGGTTAGGGATCTGTTATTTTCTGGCTCAATTTTATTGTTTTCAATGTGTCATCAAATCCATAACTCCATAAATCAGAATGATCCTAGGACCAAGATGGAGTGTTCTATATATATATATATATATATATATATATATATATATATATATATATATATATATATGTGCTGTTCCACAAGTCTATTTTTCAATGGTATCTTACCCCCTTGAAATTGGTCATCTTTCCTTCATATTTCCCTCTGTGCTGTAGGAATTGTGGATCTATAGGATCTCTGCTCCATTTTTTAGGGTATTGCAAATCCATCTGATTCTTTTGAAATCAAGTATTTAATCTGATCTATGATATTATTCCCACTCACATAACCACTACTCTAGAATTAGTTATTCTACATATTCATACACATATAATTCATATGATAGATAGGGTTATGGCTGAAGAAAAGGAGCTCCAAATTTTCTGGAAGGAGTTTAACATTCTGAATTCCATAAAAAAAAACATTGCAAAGGTATGGAAGGAGGTAGCAAAAGCGTGCATGAGCTGGATCTGGTAAAATTCGTTAAAAGGTGTATGTCAACACACTCAAAGGTTTTGACAAAAAAATCCTTGAGGATGCAGTTCTTGAAATTACCCAGAAGATTAGGGTACTCGGGAGAAATTTGGAGCTAGAGATCGAGGAGGAAGATATTCAAGAGCCCATAGATTTGGAAGACGAGGAGCTTTCATCAAAAGATCTGATTGCACTTGCAAAAAGGAGAAAATGGGCAGAAGAGAAAAGAAGAGGGAATAAAAATACAATAGAGGAAATAAAAATGTCAGAGGCATTTTGCTTCATCGAGAAAAGATTGTCAACTTTCGGAGAGATGGATGTCAGCTATGATCAGTTTGCAAAAGTTGAGAGACAGGTCCACAATGCTCCTGTATGCTAAAGGCTCATCTACGAAGAACGCAAAAAAGGCACTGTGCAATCCACAATGGACATCTTCCTTCAGAAATCAACTGCATCTCCACAGACTTCCAGCACATTGGAGCCTCAACCCTTAACTTCTCGAGGTGAATGTTTCCTCGAATCAGCCTCTACAGCTGAAGAGGAGCTTTTGATGAACCTCTTGCTGTAAAATCACTTGCCGTATCATCGCCACCCACATGATCCAAAAATGAAGTGTAGCCATCTACTGTGAAAAGTAACTTTGTTCAAGTATGCAGACGTCAGACATAATGTTAGTGGGTTCACATACTACATATATACACATACTTCATACACATATTCGACTTACGATATTTGCAAGTTACAGTGATGTCGTCATAACGCATCTCCAATGTAAATTGAGGACTACCCATATTATTTTTTAGCTAGTACTTTTAATGATGTAAATTTCCCTTGTACCTTTACTCCTTCTAATCTCCTCGCTACTTGGTTAATATAAATTCTGAAAGTTCAACATTTACCTAAAGCTTCCCTAACCATTAGAAAATATTTTTAACCTGTTTTACCTGATCTAAAAAAAAAAAAAAGCAATAGACCTGCCATTTTTTGTAAGTAAAAAAGATCTAAATGTTGTATTTACTTTTGTTCAGTCAAATAAAAGTATGAGCTGTAAATATAGGCCTCTAAATGCATAACACATTAGGAATACCCCAAAATATACTTCTCTGATTGTACAGAACATTGTACAGGTTGTCCAAATTCCCTCCTAACTGCCGGGCCTAGCGTTGGATTACCTGAGGTGCAAAACCTAAATGGCTACTGGTGTTTATTAGAGCACACTGCAAGGAGTGATAGGCCAGTGATCCTAGTAGCGATTAGACTACTTTGCTGCATGGAAGTCATTAAGTTGCAGCCCCCAGGCTCTCCCCCATCAGAGTTACAGCAGGCTGTAGTCAGGGCGGGGGGCAATCAACAGGCTTAGGTCAAGGTAGGTGGCAATCACATGCAAAGACAAGGTCAAAATCCAGAATTTAGAGTATGCTGGGCAGAATAATTCCATCTGCTAGGGGTGCGGAGGGTTTGCCTGAATGAGTTTGACTAAAGGAATGCTGGGGATCCTGAAAGCTGCTAAACAGAGGACTTGCAAGCAAAATGGTAAAAGTAATAATATAGGCCTTTTAGCATATATTCTGGTTCTACATAAACATTGGCAGCTTCTGGAACTTTGTATTTAAATTCATCTCTAGAGTCTTGAGTTGTAGTTTTTAAACCATCCCTTGGACTAGATTGGTTTAGAATTGTAGCAGTGTGTGGAATAACCCATCTTCTCCAAGTGTAGTCAAAGTTGTCATTAAGGTATTATACAATACCACTATTTTATCCAGGATGAGAACTAATCTTTGACCATCTTTATTGGCAGGGCCGGGATGACCATAACTCCTTTTGAGTGGTCAGGTAGGCAAGAAGAAAAGAAAGGGACATCCCCAATACAATCCCTATCAGGTGGATTTTTAGTTTTTTTTTTACTTATTAACTATTTGATAACTATTTGTTATCCACTTTTTTCAATATAAATGTAAAAAAACTATGCTTTAAAAAAAAAATACGCTGGCACCCTGGCCAGCAGTACAAGGACCTCCCTGCTTCTGCACACTCATACTGACCATACAGTTCAGAATTTTAGAATTAGCTTATTAGCCTTGGTTTACTGTTTTTTGTTTTCCCCTGTAACTTACCTTATCACGTTTCCATGATATCAGCTGTGGGTTAAGAATAAATTGCTGATTTTCTGGAAGAGACTGATCAAAGTGGCCCACATATGTCCAATATGTGCCATTTATGTCTGCAACGTGTGTTTTCCAATTTACAATGTCCAAAGGGCTCGGTAGGTTTACATTTTCTTTAAAATATATCTCCTTGTTAATTGAATCCTTGAAGTATATTGTTTTAACAAAATGGGATACCTTAAAATATACAAAAATCATTACAGGAAAAAAAAAATAATAAACATTATTATAACATGTATATGAAGAGAGTGGTAATCTCCTTTACAATGCATTGCAAGTGTTACTATACACGTGGTCTTGACTGTGGCAGGAACGTCTAACATCATAGCTGTAGCACACCACAGCTTCTTTGATGTTTATTCAAACTCTATCATCATCTGGCACCTGTTGGTTAAATCATACCCTTGACAAGAGATACCCCTGAAAAAGCTAATACATTTCTGATATTGGCCCTCATCTGATCCTAGTTTTGTATTTCTTTTTGTATGTGTGGGAAGTATTTACCAGAGGTTACCACCTTGGTCTTCTATAAAGGGCTGACATTATTGCATCCTCTATACAAAATGTAACAAAGCAGCACCAGTTTTTGTACTGGTTAGACAGAAACAAATTACAGAGTTTTAATAGCTTTTTATGGAGAGATAATAAAAAATATAATATATAAAATATAAAAAGTATAATACTTTTAATAGGGTCAGTTTTCTGGTACAAAAAGTTTTATTAACCTCCCTGGCGGCCTGATTGTGACCGTATTTCCACGCAAAAAGCGGTACCATTTTTTGCATTACAATTTATTTTACATTGTAGGCCTATAATCCTTAGGCATAACTCACTGACAATGTCTAATAGTTAATACATTTAATAATAAACTTAAAAAAACTCTTACAAATTCTGTTAGAAAAAGTAAAATAATGTATAAAGTAATAAAACTGTACAGCAACAAATATATTATATATAACATAATTATATATATTATATGAATATTTCTTTGTATTAGACTCAATACAGCTATTTTGTATTAAGTCCAATACAAAATTATTTGAATTTGCCATTGCTATGTCCTGGCCGGACCAACGCATGTTCCGACGTCCCTGGGAAACCCTGTAGGATGTCTCTACACTTCGGGGCTGGAGGTTGGAGGAGGCAGACGCGTTCCCAGGACCAGGATCTCTGTGTAAATCATGTTATACACTCTAATCCACAATTTAGAAACTTTGAGGTACAACCACCAAATGTGACACACAGTACCACGAGTAGAACAACACCAAAAACAATTGGGAGAATAAGAGACTTTGTGAGCTATGTGTGCTGAAGTCAAATCCAGTCTCATAAGGCCCTATATGAGTGTTTAAGCACAATTTCACTTCTGATATTGAAATATCTGTACCCAAAGGGCCTGATTTAATAAATCTCTCTAGGCCTGCAGAGAACAGACTTTCATCAGTGAAGCTGGATAATCCAGCATACCTGAAATGGATTTCCTAAAAGTTGTTTGCAATTTGTTAGCAAATGTTTTTAATCCTGGACCAGATCTATTCCAGGTTCGCTGAATCTCCCAGCTTCACTGTAGAAGGTGTATTCTCCCCGGTCTTCGAGAGCTTTATTAAATCAGGCCCAAAGTCTCAGTTTAAATTGAGATTGAGGATAATTTTAAAAGCTTCAAATGGATTTTAACTCAAATTTGTACTTTACCTAAAAGAGTGGACAACCCTGTTCACTATTGTTTTTTTTTTTTTCTGCAACAACTTTTTTTTTTTTTTTAAAAAGGGTGAAAAGGGGGTGAAGCACCTCCCCTTTCTATTTTTATTGTTGTGGTGATCAAGACCAAATAGGAGCGCAGAGCCCCTGGGATACATACATCACACATCCCAGGAAACTCTTACCTGCTCGTTTGGGCATACGCAGAAGACGTATTTTCCTTCACTTAGGGGAAAGAGATGCAGATGTCACACATGCGCAAAGAGATTGGTACTTTTCCTTACAGCGGCTACATCACCCTATCTCGCGCCTGCACAGTGCAAGATTGGGTGACGTACCCAAAAGACGAAAGAAGATGATGGCACCCAGAACTTTCCCCACATTGGGATGTAGAAGAATTCAAAAATGGTACAGGACCCGATTAAGAAAAGCTCTAGAGTGATGGAGGGATCTACAAAATTAAAAGAAGGTGTGTACGTTTTTTTTTATTTCTGATATGGTACGCTTTAAGTTCTGAAAGAAATGAATGAATTTGTTCAAGGGAAGGATCAGGTATTGCATGATACAGTTAAGAAATGTGATGATTAAACTCCTCTAAAATCTTGGGAGTTTTGGAAGTAGTAAGCTAATGTCTGATACACAAGTATATTGCTAGTTTATGCCTAGGGATATTCTTCAGTTTGTTGTAACATAGTACCTATTTTAGTACCATTAACATAATATTTGTGCTGTGTCCAATTAAAATTATGTTCAGGAAATACTTTTCTAAAAATCTCCTAAATTGTAACACTCTGACCAGCACAGCAGCACAAAGTGGAGACTTATGCTGCTGAGTCCCATCTTTTTTATAGGACTGCAGTGGTGCCAGCTCTTTGTAAAAAACTGATGAAAATGAGCCAAAAGGTCCACCTGTGATTGGCAGATGTTTGCCACGCATGTGGGGAAACTGAGAGTCCGAATAGAACTAAAACCACAGTTCCAAAAATCCAGATTGGAACTGTCTTTGAATAGATTAATATAAATACCTTTAGAAGTAATTTTTAATCATTTGCTTTTAAAATATTTTTAATATGTTATGTCTAACAAGGACAAAAAAATCAATGTTATTGGAAAAAATGTTGCAGTTTATTACAGAATCAGTGACAATTCTATACACCATTCGGGGATATTACTAAATGCTACATTTCTCAAAATAATAACTTCCATCATCTTCCTGTGGTCTTCTGATTCTGGATTGATATAGTTACTGTATCTACTGTGTATTTACATATTTCAATACACTCACCTTATTCTTTATTCTATGTACATTTATTTCAGATTCTGGTTCCATAATCTTTAGATAGGAGTATATATCATGCAATGCCCGAGCCAGTATGTTAACTGCAGTAAACACTCTGTAAGGTATCATATCATTACGATATGCTTGCAAGTTGATGTTGGTCAATTCACAAACTTTAATAGTACGCTGTAGATGGATCGGTATGAGATAGTTCTTCATTGGGTTCCCCGAAAAGCATTGATGTTGAGAAATAATTATATCCTCCAAAAATGGTTGGCTGGGAAACCTAATGCTACGGAAATATTTCTGCATCTCCGGTATAGATGTGTTGGGACATGTGAACACCAAACTGCAGTTACCAAAAGCCAAATGTTCTGTATCATGTGACCAAGAATATGGGAGAATAAATGTTTTATTTACATGATAAGGGACAGTTCTGGCCAGAAATGCACCATAAGTCACGCTAAAAGTGCCACAGATAATTACAACTTCAGTGGTTGAGGTTTGCAGCTCTTGCGGAATTTCATCAAAATTCTTTACAGACACCAGAATCTTGAATTCAATACAAATTCCATGATTAGTTAAATGTTTGCTGAGTTGTCGGATCTCTCGTTCTCCATATTCATCATCGGATGTAATGATCCCAACCCAGTTCCACTTCAACCTTCCCAGTAACTTCACTATGGCCACATATTGCATTTCAACATTTGGAACTGTCATGAAAACATTGGGATACATCCTTCTGTCACTTAGTAAACTATCTCCAGCTCCAGTAAACTGTCTCCTAACTGATCTATAAGGAAAGAGGACAGAAGTCATGTTAGCAGTAAATGGCTGCTTGTGCTGCTTCTCTCTCTGTGTTTGTGCTCTGCTGTACAGAGACTACAAGGAACATGAGAGAATGTGTTCAAGCACAGTGAAGCCACAATATTGGTCCCATAGTTAGTGATCACACTGCTGATTTGGAGGTACCAGAGGGTAAGACACCTCCTGACCATTCCTCAATAATGGTTCCCACTGTGTGGATTTATTAGTGCCACAAAGGATATTCACCCATACCATGTAATGCCCCTGCCAATAGCCACATCTCTAGGTGTCTGCCTTCATATGGACCGGGCTAAACACTGAACATTACAGGCCACATGTTTGTAGATTGCAGGGACTGATCATGACATTGCCAAAGGCTTTTCCAGTCATAATATAAGAAGAAGTGGGAACTTTATTAGCAACAATGGTAGAAAATTTCCTGTGTGTGACTGAAAATATTTTTTTACTTATTTTCCATTATTAGTAGAAGAAAAGAATGCGGCCTGTGCAATTATTGTGTACTGTATTAAATTTAAAAAAGGTTAATGTCCCTTATAGGCAGTAGGAGAACATGTCACCTTGGCAAAACCTGTATGTCCCTTTTTTTAGCTTTTTAAACACAATTTCACTAATTTCACTCTTATAGCTATTACAAACTGACCTGATTACTGAAGTGCAAGAACTTAAAATGTGTGTTTTTTTCCCATAGCACTGAGACTTCGCAGCACACATGGTCCCTGGCCCATTTCCTATCTATGGAGTTTCTGTCCCCGAATGTCTACTTCCGCCTGTGGCATTGTGAGCGGAGGACAGTCAGGGAATCCATCAGTCTGTCTTCATACAGACGTTAGACTGGAGGGAATGGCTTAGGGTTGGCAAAAACAAAAAGTAAAACAATTGGACTTATAAAACTTATATTTGAATTTAACGTACAGGAGATGATTCACAAATGTCCCCATCCCATAAAGGGGTCTGATTTTAATAACTGGGGCTGGACACACTGTTTTATCTGTATATTTTAATTTGCCTAAACATATAAAAAAAATAATACAATGGTAATAACTCTAACAGCCATATTATATTTTTTTTCCATTATTTACAATATATTCTTATACTATAACTCAACAAGCCCATTGCATTATAAGGAGGCATGAAAAAATTTACAGAAATTCTGATTTAGACAGAAACCTTATATTATATCTGAAAGCATTGGGATGCTAATGAGGAGCATTCAAGTGATAATTAACACCTTGGTTGAATTATAAACATTTTTTGTCCCCTAAACTAACTTTAAAAAATATTGGGAATATCTCCTCTAGGTCTCTCTGAGTTGCCCTGCAATTTTGGACTTTGTAGTTAATGTAAAAAGTAGGTGGCGAGCATTAGCCCACTATTACTACCTACACTTGCCATTATCTTTTGACAAAATGGCAATCATTTATAGTTTTGTTTTCTATTGAATTATGGTCTCCCAGACATACACAGCAGTTTTGGAATAAATGTAAACCCACACATTCAAAAATTTGGACTTTCTTATTTGCTGGCAATGTAATAAGTTTGCAGATCTCCGAATTAAGTCCAATCTGAATTAAGTCCAACAGAAAGTTGGAATTCCAACAAATTAGGAATTCATTTGATGGAATGCGATGGATTTTTTTTCCTATTTCTCCCTATAAACTAGTAAAATCTATAACCTCTCTAACTAGATCACCAACACAAAATGGCTTTTTATACATCTGTGCACAGATGATGCACGGTACAAAATCACTATCTTATTTGCCCTTGGCTATTTAGATTAAATCCGGAAGAGCAAGCGTGCCTAGGCTCAGAAATGCCACTTGAGCAGGAGCAGCTACCTGTGAATGGTTGAAGTTTCCCACACATGTGCAGAGTAAATCCAGGGCTTAGGTCAGACCTTGAATTTTTCAAATTCCAAGTTTCAATGTGAGATTAGAAAATGAGAAATGTTGGTCAGAATTGACTCTGACTGGATTTTTCTGACCATCTGTTGCTTTTTACAAGTATGGCTGCTTTGCTTCCAGTTGGGTCAGGGAAAGTATCAGAATATACATAGTGTTGATAAGTTGGTAATTGGGTCTCTTACCTGAGTGTAACCATACAGATTCAACAGCTGAGCCATTTGGAGAGTGGTATCTGATCGGAGGTCTCCAATGAAACCAGCCACGTTATCCCACTCCATACAGGAATAATTTGGAGCTTCCTTTGTATGTCCAGACAAGATTTGTAGAACATCTTTTGTAGCTTTCTTCACATCTCCACAAGAATCATACAAATTATACCCCAGACTCACATTAGGCAGAATATCCGGATTGGAGTTTATCTCATTAATAGCGAATATAAATGCCAAGACATGGGCATATTCTCTATCAATGACACTGTGAAAATGAAAATGGGATTTGTTACTGTCTACAGTACATCAGGAAATAAAAAATTCTAGATATTACCTTTGTGCTGGCCACTATCCTCACCTTCGGTGTCCTGACTTTTTCTTTTGTTCCTTGCTTTTCTATAAAGTATTTTATGTAGCAGTAGCAGTGCTCTCAGATGGAGCCTATTAACAAATTGATAGAACATTTCACTTTAGCTCATATACTGTTAGCAATCATTTGTATCATGTATTTCTATCTTCTCTATGTGTTGGTTTACATAAATGTAACCTGTTTTTCCAGTCCAATATTTTAATTAAAAAAATGTTTATTTCTGTTCAGTTAGATTCGTAGTTCATGCATGCCTACAATTTTACATTTTCTTTTTTGTTTTGTTAATTTTATTACTGCCACCAAGGGTATGAAAAACAGTATACAAAGGGGTGACAGGACCTCTTTATGGGCAGATAAGGAGTACAATACACATCATTAGCTAACCAGTAGAGTAACAGCTATGGGTGGTGGTATTTTGAAGAATAGTCAAGGTAAGCTGAGGCAGGCAGCAGTCAAGCAAAGTCAGGGGTCAAGTACCAGAAATCCAGAGCGTAGGCTCCAGTGACATAGGGACAACTGAAGATAGAGAGAAACACAGGAGACACAGGAAGTGACAGGAGGCACGGGGGACACAGGGGTCACCAGAAGCAGCAAGGGGTACGGTGGATAGGTCATCATCCACGGCTATCAAGGTCATCATCTTTCATACAATTCGATCTGGTGACTTTACTATACTACAATTGGTGTTCCTCCTATGGAAGCTGCACTAGTGAAACATTAAGAGAAATACAAACATTATGAGATAGAAAACCGCTGATTGAAGGACACTGATTAACAATGACCTATTCAGTATTGTATGGAGGCTTTAATGTTTTCATTTCTATAGATGTTGTATTATTATTAAAGTAAAAATAATGACTATATTTTTTTTTAGAGGTGACCTGGGGCCCTCATGTTAGAGGATTTTTTTTACCTTCTACCCTCTTCTGTGTATACCTCATGTGACTTGCAGATATGGGGAGGCCACTATTCGGGGTAATTTGTGGGACTGGTAATTTTCAGAGACAGCAGTCATACTGCATAATGTTTTTCTGTTTCTTTGTTAAAGAACCAGTTTGCCCTATCTCTAATAAAATAATTTGGAAGTTCTAATGCTAGTTGAATTGGTCCATGGTTTGCTTTTTGTTCTGTATCCTCCCAGTCTACTCTTTGTCATGCCCCTTTTCATGCTTTTCTGCTCAAAATGTAAATATAACTGTACTTTTAAATATTCAAAATTCAAAATTATGAAAATGCGGCCATATTATGCAACTATACTACCACTGGCTCAGTAATCAGCCAACAGTCCCAGCGCCTATATTTCTATCCTCACAGGCTCCACATAAAGTGACAATGTCATAAGCACAGGGGCTGCCATCACTGGCTATCTTTTTACAAATCTAGTATCTATCTTTTAAATCTAGTAACTTTATTATATGTGTTTACATTTCTAGAATAAAGAGATGTGAAACTGCTTTCTGTATATGAAGGTTGGAAAAGATTCAGAATTCTTTACTCCTATACTTGTTCTGGAGACATAGAAAGCATCAATACTGAAACATCATGACAAACCAGCAACCAATATTCTGAATGGCGAGCTCAGCAATTCTATCCTCACACTTCTCACAGGACAGAATCACTTTAAGATATCAAGTGGTGCTGCAATCATAACATAATCCCAATGTGTAATACATTTCATAAAGCTTTGCATTTTATAGCTGACTTACGCTGAACACATGAAATTGTAGAATAAGCTTCCCTCCCAACGCCACCGCCACACTACAGAATGCACAGTGAATATTCCTCCTATAGTGATGTCTCCTTCCTGAGAATACTTATACTCAAATGTATAATTCCTCATAGTCATATCACATTGATGAGCAGAGTTCCTTGTGTCAGATGAGTCGGGGGGCACACACAAAGCAAACAGCCAGAATACTCTTAGTAAATAGTATAGACAACATGGCAGAATCCCTGATAGACTTGATTGAACTCTTCCATTTCATTTCTTTTAAGAATCTCCTTGCTGACAACATACAGAATCCTGACACTGATTTCAAGACTTAGGTAAAGTACAGAGACAGTGTCAGGTTTATAAAGGATGAAGCTGTTATTTTTTACTGATACAATGAAATATAAATATTGCAGAACCTTGAAAAAGACAACCTAAAATAGGCAAAGCCCACAAGAACTTATTGTACTATTTTTTTTAACCAACTAACATTAATGTAGATTTTAAACACTTAGTACTGATATTCATCATATTTATTGAAAACTTCAGCTGATGCATACATGGTAAAAACACGTAGGGTGATAAGAAAATGATAACATTGGGTTTAGTCATGAATGGGGGTTTTCTATGGGTTGGATCATGATTTTTTTGTTCCTGCAAGCAACCAAACTAAACCAGAAAGAATCAGCATGACTTACCCAAAGGCCAACCTCTCAGAATACAGACACTGCAATTATCAATGGCTTTTGAATTCCACAATTCAACACCGCTCTTTCCAGCTATCTCAGCCACCCAGCTTGCCTGCCAGTTAAAACTTGTTAGAATCTAATATCTCTAATATCAAAACATGATGATTCAAATCACATGCCACTCCACTAAAACCCCTTTAGTATTCAGGCCAAGCAATTCCTTGCCTGTAGAAGGTGTTCTTAATAGAATCCAAGAAAAAAGCCTTCTCCCCCACTGCTACTTACAGTACTACTGAATCCCTATAACATTTGTCTTACCTTACCGGTGTTAGGAGGGTGGACAGACTGGATGATGCCCTACGGAAGGTACCATGTAGATTCCCAATGCAATTCACAATTTTAATGTCAAAGGTTAAATGACCATAATCTACAGGTTACCCACTCCAGTTTGTGTAATACTAGAAGAGTCTGTTTTGGGAAACCGAGTTTGAAGCTATGGCGCTATAAGGCTATTTGAAATAAATTGGAATAATATCACCAAGAAGCCAACAAGACAGCTTAAGCTGGAATCAGCATCCCTGGTCAAAGGAAATATATTGGATAAATATTGTTGCTGATTAAGCAGAGGAGAAATTCAGATGTAAGCATGAAACCAACATAAGTGATGATGTTACTGGCCAATAGATTGCTGGGTGAAAGGAAGGGGTTAAAATAACAGATTCCATAAAAGAATCATTTACGGACAACTAGTCCTGGAGATCCTTGTTTTATGTTTCAGCTTCCAGGTCCTACGTCCATTGTACAGCTATCAATAAATATATCCCAGTTGCTGGTTGCTTAGAGTTTACCCAATGATTACAGTTTATTGTGAGACACTAATAATGATTTTATAATCAGTGGTGGCTTTGGTCATTAGATTTTCTAAACCGGAAGTTATCTTACATTTTACAATGGAAAATGGAAATAGACTGGAAGAGAATGGAAACTGATTCAAGGTCATTATCAAAAGGAGGACTAGTCATCACCAATAGGACACCAAGGGGTTCTTAGTGTTACATGGTGCATTCATGAAATGCATGGAGGGAAATAATCTGCAGTTGCTTCTCAAACCATAGTAGCAGATCACCAGGCATTGGCTAGTACCATTTTAGCTGAAGTAAAAGGTTAGTCAACAATTTAAACCGGTTATTTGTAAAAACTGAGGACTTCAAATTTATAAGGGCCTCCACAGGGCAAAAGAGTGTCCCACAATAGTATAGGCCATTTGATATACACGTGTCCAAAATCTCCTCACCTTGGGACACTCCTACCAAATATAGTATATTGTACCTGCTGTTCTACATCCCTTGAAGCAATCACCAGAGCAAGTAGTTTTAAACTTAGCCCAACAAGATGGCACCATGAACCATAAATGGCCGAGAGGACTCCCTTCACAAAGGGATCTTGTACACATAACCGCTCAAACCAGGTCATGTTAAAGAGACCAGAAGACCTCTCAAATCTGACATCTCTAATCTGGCACGTTTCACCCTTAGGCTTCCTCTGGGGATATGCAGAGACTTTTGGAACAGCTGTATAATAGAGCCTAACAAAACATGGAAAAGTCTGAATAATCTATTACATGTACAATTACAATGTCTTCATTCATAGAAAATATATATTAAATCAACACTGCTTGTTAAGACATTACTTACAATTGATGAGGTTCAAAATAAATAGAAAGTATTCATTAATTAAAACTAGTTAGTTTTTTAATACAGTACTGGGTATTATGTAGTTACATAGAAAATTCTAAAAAGGATATGCACTAAAGAATCAGCCTCACTGAACAGTCAATCATACTAAGTCATAATTAGTTCATTACCATGTCACTAATAGAATCATCACTTGAGGTTACTATGTCTTAAACGTCAGTAAGAACTAAATAGTGAAAATAAAAAAATTGTAATTATATAGAAAATTCAGAAAGACACTTACTTCAGGGATGTAGGTAATGTCTTGTGATATACATGCACTCCTTAAATTTAAAAGACATTCCAATACCAAGTCTAAAAGGTTATATTTTAGGGATGAGCGAATTTCTCAAAATTTCGATTCGGCCGGTTCGCCAAATTTTCGGAAAAGATTTGCTTTGATCCGAATTATTTTGCGGCGAATCGCGTTAAAAAACGTCTATTTACGTCCTGCAGAGAGCCTTGATAGTGGTGTAGAACACTGTGCCTTGCAGTAACATGCATAGGGAGTCTGCTGTGGTAGTGAAATAATACTGTGAGTCAGTCTGACATGCAGATGACAGGCATCGCTATTAGAATCACTGCACACTTTACTTATTTGGGCAGTCACGGGGCCAAAACTGAATCAAGTATGAACTCAGCCTTACAGGTCCATGTTAACATCAAAAAGAAGCGCACTCCTTTTACACCCTTGTCAGCTGATTCCACAAAGATGCCTGCAGAACCTGTACTAATAACCGCTTATACAAGTAGAGCCCCCCCGACAGAGTGGAGAGGGTGTCAGCAGTAAGTTTGTGTTGATGTCACTGATTATTTTGCCCTTCCTCTGATCCATCACAACAATAACCCATAAAAAACGGATCCTGTCTGTGGAGCATCTGCCTTCACCCGGTCAGCATTTGCTCAATAATCCATCAGTATTGCTAATGCCAAAAAAACAGTGGAGTGGATCCAAAACAAATATGACACGTGAATAGAATATTTGCATGTCTTCTGTGTTTTGTACCCACTCATGCTTTTGGCTACCAAATCATAAGCCAATTCTGATGGGACCATACAGGCCTTACAGCTGCTACACAGACAGGATTTGTGCGTATCTTTTTTCCTTCCGACAGATCAGAAGAAGGGTCAAATAAATAGTGATGTCATCCAGGCCAAAAAGGCAAAATAGTGGCCCAGTCATGGAGTGGGGAGGGTGGGAGAACAGCTTGAGTGGCACAATGACATAGTGGTGAGGTGGAAGCAGCATGAGGAAACCACAGAGTGGCCCAATGACAGAGTCTGGAGGTGGCAGCAGCAGCAGCATCAGGAGGAGGCCACAGAGTGGCACAATGACAGAGTCTAGAGTTGGCGACATCATCAGGAGGCTACAGAGTGGCACAATGACAGAGTGTAGAGGTAGCGGCAGCATGAGTAGGCCACAGAGTGGCACATTGACAGAGTCTGGAGGTGGCGACAGCATCAGGAGGCCACAGAGTGGCACAATGACATAGTGTTGAGGTAGCGGCAGCATCAGGAGGCCCAAGAGTGGCACAATGACAGAGTGTGGAGTTGACGTCATCAGCAGCATCAGGCGAGGACCACAGAGTGGCATATTGACAGAGTCTGAAAGTTGGGGCCTCTTGATCCTTCCTACTTTCGGGTTAGGAGCAGGAGGTGTCATAAAATTTACGACAGGGATAACTGGCCACAGAGTGGCACAATGGCAGAGTCTAGAGTTGGTGACAGCATCAGGAGGCTACAGAGTGGCACATCGACAGAGTGTGGAGGTGGCAGCAGCATGAGTCAGCCACAGAGTGGCACAATGACAGAGTCTGGAGGTGGTGGCAGCATGGGTAGGCCACAGAGTGACACAATGACAGAGTCATGAGGTGGTGGTAGCAGCAGCATTAGGCAGAGACAACAGAGTGGCACAATGAAATAGTCTGGAGGTGGTGGCAGCAGCAACATCAGGAGGAGACCACAGAGTGGGACAATGAGAGAGTCTGGAGTTGGCGACAGCATCAGGAGGCTACAGAGTGGCACAATGACATAGTGTGGAGATTGCAGCAGCAGCATCAGGAGACCACAGAGTGGCACAACGACAGAGTGTGAAGGTGGCAGCAGCTTCAGGAGGCCACAGAGTTGCACAAGGACAGATTCTGGAGTTGGGGACAGCATCAGGAGGCCACAGAGTGGCACAACGACAGAGTGTGGAGGTGTCGGCAGCATGAGTCAGCCACAGAGTGGCACAATGACACTTTGGAGGTGGTGGCAGCATGAGTCAGCCACAGAGTGGCACAATGACAGAGTCTGGAGGTGGCAACAGCATCAGGAGACCACAGAGCGGCAAGGTGACATAGTATGGAGATGGCAGCAGCAGCATCAGGAGACCACAGAGCGGCACAACGACAGAGTGTGGAGGTGTCGGCAGCATGAGTCAGCCACAGAGTGGCACAATGACAGAGTCTGGAGGTGGAAACAGCATCAGGAGACCACAGAGTGGCACAATGACAGAGTGTGGAGGCAGCATCAGGAGGCCACAGAGTGTTAAGGAGACAGACTAGGGCAATGGGTGGCAATACCACTACCAGCTGACGAAGGTGGGTGAAAGAAGGAGCACTTGGCATCTGATGTGTGGCATTAGGCTGGTGGCAGCATCAGAGTAGTAGCTGAGACAAGTAGCCAGAAGAAACCGGTCTCTTTTGTCAAGGTTTGGGTCATGTGGCATTGATCATCCAATCAGATGCATCAGGCATTGGTGGGTGGAAATCCTGGCTGATCCACACCTTATTCATCTTGACAAAGGTCAGTCTCTCCACATTTTGGGTGGACAGGTGAGTTCTTCTTGGGGTAACTATGGCCCCTGCTGCACTAAACACCCACTCTGATGCCGAACTACTGGCCAGGCAGGACAGCTTTTCCAGGGCAAACTCGGCCAGTTGCTGCCACAAATCCAGTTTGGCTGACCAGTAGTCCAGCAGATCTTCAATGACGGCTGGCAGGGTGCACTCCATGTATGCCACCGCCTGCTGGTTCAGGTTCTGCTCTATGTCTAGCTGCTGGTCAGTAGTTTCTTCAGTATGCGGCTGCAGAAAGCTGCTCATCAGCAAATCTAGACTCAAGTGGCTGATGATTGAGCTGGTACCGCTCCTGCCACCCCATCCCTCCACAGCAGCCATGGCAGTGGAACGTGAGTGCTGGGGGATCCCCAGGTCAGACCTGCGAGAGGATGGACGATGGCGCAGATAGTCAGCGGCCAACTGACTACATAGGATGTCTCTGTAGTAGTTCAGTTTGTCCTCAGCGGGTGTAAAAAAGGCCCCCATTTTGGACCGGTAGCGTGGGTCCAACAATGTGGAAATCAGAAGTCATCCCTCTGCCGAATGGTGACAATTCGGCTGTCACTGGCCAAGCAAGTGAGCATGCAGTGGGCCATTTCTGCATGCGACTCGAAGGGACTCCCTGCTTCCATCTCCACTGCATACTGCCACGGTGTGTCTGGGTCCTCTGCCTCATCTTCCTTATCTCCCTTTTGCTCCTCTTGCTACTCCTGCTCCTCCTCTCCTGTCACTTGAGTAGAAAAACCACCCATTTCGCTATACATTGCCTTTGATCCAATGTCCTCCTCCTCCTCCAGTTCAGTCCCCACAGGGCTCATGTTGCCGTGTGATCTAGGCGCCACGTCTCCAGTCCCCTGACCAGCCATATTTACCAGCATCTGTTCCAGAACATGAAGTAGTGGAATGACGTTGTTCATCCCATAGTCCTGGCGACTGGCCTCCTCAAGGGCCTGAGCAATGGCAGGTGTCACACAGGAGCTGCGACTGGCTGACATCAAAGTTACAAATGGGAGTACTCCTATCTGCTTGGATCAGCAAGAATTTGTTGATGGCTTTCTCTGTTCGTATAGTCGGTCCAACATATGGAGGGTGAAATTCCAACGGGTGAAAACGTCACATATGTTGGGGGATGCCTTTCTGCCGATGCAGCTCAGTGAGGGTGTGCTTTGTGGTGTACGAGTGGCTGAAGTGCATGCAAAGTTTCCTGGCCATTTTTATGATGTCTTTCAGATGGGTGGAAGACTTCCTGGACCGCTTGACAACCAGATTGAAGACGTGTGCCATGCAGGGTGCATGGCTCAGTCTTCCTTGACACAGCTCTGACACAATGTTCTTCCCATTTGTCGGTCACCATAGTTTCGATTTTGAGTTGTCGGAATGACTGACGAGGAGTAGGAGAAGAAGGAGCATCTGGAACAGCAGAAGATGGAAATTACATACAGCTCCCTTCGGCTGAGGGTGTGGAGCCTGGACATCCTGAAAGCCGGTGCGTGCCACTGGGTGATGCAGCAGTTTCTGCAGCAGACTGGATCACCACATCGGAGCCACGGTTCTCCCAGACCCCTTTATGGTGACACTGCATATCTGGACCCAGGGCCGTGGTGTCAACATTGGCACCCTGGACACGCTTCTGTCCACATAATCTACATATGGCCACGTTAACCTCCCCTGGCGGCTTAACAAAAGACTGCCACACCGCCGAGTAAGTGATTTTCCCCCCAACACTCCGCACTTACTGACTGATACTGCCGCAGCCTTCGTGAACCCCTGTACCACTACTTCCCGGGCAGGTGGTCTACCCCAGGCACGTTTGGCTCCTGACCTCCCACTGCTGCCGCCCTGCTGACTACCAGCCATGCTACCACCTTTCTGGCTCAGCCACTGCCTCACGGGCAAGCTGCCACCCTCTTCTCCTGATGATGATGAAGCCCCTTCTTCACCCGGCTCCACCTGTAGTGTCCTGGAGCAGGGAGTATGTTGATATTTGGACATTTGTGGATATTTGCCTGTTTCCCCTACGTGGAGTTGGAACTTCTTGCTTTGTTTCGCCTGAAAGGGTTAACTTGCACTGTTTAATACTGTGTAATTGCATTTTATGTGTTGTTATATATATCCTGTTCATTATCACTATATTTACATGGCTCTGTGGAAAGGGTTAATGAATACTGAGAGACTATTGGAAAAACTGGTAATTTTCCACAGCTGCCATAGGGTTTAAAGAAGCCTATGTTTGGAGGGAAAAATCCAGACTTGTTTACCTTGTTTTGGAGGGAAAAATCCAGACTTGTTTACCACCAAAAAGCAGACAGCCTGATCTTTTAAATGTCTGGTTGTAGCTCTGATGATTAGTCTGGAAACTTGTTTTTGTCTGTAAAACCTGCTGTCATTGCCATTGAGTATCATTACATTCATCAAAGGGATACATTTTTGGAGGAGAGGAACGGTGGTACATAAAGATGAAGACTGGCAGCCTTACTGATGCAGAGCCACGTTGCAAGCTTCCCTGCATTGGACCATTGAGCAGACCTTGACTGGATAGAAAGGAAGCTCCCTGAGAACATGCAGGACCTTTGCTGAAAAGAAAGACTTTACTGAAGGCTTCAGTTTCACAACTGTTTGAAGAACCGCCACCACAAAAGACATTTCACCCTCTTGGTGGTTGTGGGGGCTCATACTTGGACAACCCCGAGTTTTTCATCCAAAGCTGAATCATGAAAATTCTGGAACCTTACTGGTGATGTGTTAACCAAAAAAATCCTTGATTCTTCTATTCAAATAAAAACTTTCTATATATTGTGGCATCTATTCATAGATGTTTGTAAGCCTTAAGCTGAATATCTACCACCACAGATTAAAACCAGATGCTAGGAGCCTCTGCCTTTTAGCAAGTTGGCACTCAGTCCCAGGCCATCAGGGATCGAATGCTGCTACCAGCCATGGAAAAATTAATACTAACATGATAGTATAAAAAGGAGTAGCCATTATAATTACAGTTAACAGCTTTCCAATCTCGTCCAATAGGAAATAATTACCATTGCTTTTTCCTAATTCTTCCCTTTTTTCAGAAACCTCTCAAGATCAGTGCTATTGGTTCTAAAACGTAGGGAAAAAAAACTATTTTCCTGTGCAAGGGTCACGGCCATTATTTGTTGTCACTTGAACATAACTGTAGATGCCATCAGAACTGTTGACTTGAAAAACTGTAACTGTAACTGCCCAGAGGCCACTCGAGGTTGAGAAAGGATTTGCTGATATGAACAGCCAACAGATTTTCAGGCCGATGGTTAGGAGACAGAAAAGCTGAGATGCTTCTTTGTCAAAAAAAACAGAAAAAGCTGTGTAAGGCCCGGATCTAAGTCGGTATTCTACAGATACCAATCCCCCAATCTATGCTGCAGTCTTCGCCTATAGAAGCCCCCGCTCAGCCTCGGGAGACTGGTTGTGTCTTCCAGCTCTCGGTTGCCCCGTGACTTGGTGCGCAAAAGATAGTGTCTGGGGATAGGCCAGCAGCTGACCCAGGGCTCACTAAATGCAGAGTACAGAGCTACGCATGCAGAGTAAAGGACAGGAATCCAAAAAAACTAGCCAAGGTCCAAAACACAGGTAATCAGTCCATCGCAGTACAAAGGATAAGGCAAAAACATTCAGGGTCACAAGCAGAGGTCGGTCCAGACAGAATTCAAATGGGTAATTAGAAAAAAAAACGTAGGTCATTAACAGGAAAACTCACAAAAACACTCCAACACAGGTCAGCCCAGTAGGCTATAACAGGCACCTCTGACTGGGAGCAGAGAGGCTATAAAGCCCCAGCAGCCAATGACAATTTAGGATTAACAGGAATTATCCAGCAATCAGCTGCACAAAACTCAATTCACTTCAGATTAGCAGCCTCAGTGCAGAGGATGCTGAAGGATACCTCAGCCACAGAGATGTTGCAACCTACAGGGTACTGATGTTGCAACCCTAGTGCTAACGTGAGCCGCCAGAGAGCTTACCACTGATTTAATAAATGTACAAATATCCAAAAAAGAACCTCTATAATTATAGAATAACAGAACCCTGGTAGAAACACCATTAGGCTTAGCAACAGTGCCATAAGCCCAACTGTATGTACAAAATGTTACACCAAAATTGTACCTGTTACAGGTAGTGCCCGGGTTGCATATGAGATGAGGGGCATATGAGGGACTGTAGGTTTGTTCTTAAATTGAATTTGTATGTAAGTCGGAACAGGTACATTATTTTAATAAATGCAATTAGAACAGAAGTTTGTCTCAACATATTATTAGACAGTCAGTTGTCAGTTTATAAAATCCTCACTGTAAGTTAACAAAAAAGTCACAAAAAAAGCAAAAAAAAAACTTTATGGATCCTAGACATTCATTAACTTCTGGAGCAAGCTGGGCTTAGATATGCAAAAAGAAACAACTGCAGTTTGTCTTGGTCACTAAAGAGTTACAAGAGGCTTCAGAAAGAGCTCACCCCCTAAGATCAACCCAAAACCTCCTGCTGTGTTTAGCAAAAGATTTCTTCTGCAAGTCATGTAAACTGCCCCTCCCCCGTTCAAGCCTCTGTTCTGCACAGGAACAAGCAGGGAAGCCCCGTTCCTATGTCCGATGTCCTTAACTCGGGGATTACCTGTATTTGCAAATCTGCGATTTCAATGAGCCATCCAGCAGGTGGCCCCAGAGATACAACACAAAGCAAAGACATTTTTTCCCTCAAACTCATCTTTACTACTGCCATTGCATGATAGCTGTGAGCTGAAATTTGCTGCAAGGCACTGAGCAACGTTTTGGACAGCCAAAGAAAAGGAAACAGGTAAAAAAACTTCCTTGCTGCTCACCCACCCACAACAAAGGGGCTATTTTTTTTACTTGATGTATTTTTCATCAACGATGGGACTTCCCCCTTGGAGGGGCTAAACCAGGGGAGTAGAGGTAAGTGAAAGAAATGTTTGGTCCTGGAGCAAGGACTAAAAAGAACACCTGCAAGGGAGAGGGAGGTTATTTTTTATAGCTTTGGTAGCTTGGTCCTATGAAGATTAAGGGGTGGAACTAACCCAACAGTGCATGCTATGAAGAAGATAACAGGAAATATGATTGATTCCTAAAAGGAACTTTAAAAGCACACTGGTACCTTGGTATTAGTCCTTAATCCGTTCTAGATTCTTGGACTTAAAGTTTTTGACATCTTACCATTTCTTTGATTAATGAAATAAGGGCTTCCTCTACCTCCTCCAGATCCAAGCCAGAAGAGAGTGCATCCACCTTAGTCTTGTGCTCTTCCTTCTCAAGTTCCTGCAGCTCCTCAGTGGTCAGTCTTCTCTGTACCCCTCCACTAACTCTTCCACATCACCATCACTGACATCCAGACCCATGGACCTGCCCAGAGAGACAATATCCTCCACTATAGTCACAGCCTCAAAGCCCTCAGAGGTTCTTTCAGTCACAGCTATTGGCCACAATTTCTTCCAAGCAGAGTTCATTGTTCTGTAGGAAACTTCCTGCCGGGCTTTGTCAATGAAAGTTATGTAATAGACGATAATAAGTGATCCTTCCAATACTCTCTCAGGGTTAAGTCTGTGTCAGAGGTCACTTCAAAGCACCTTTAGAATAGTGCTTTAGTGTAGAGTTCTTTGAAATTACTAATGACCTACTGGTCCTAGGGCTAAATGAGAAAAGTCGTCTTAGGGACGAGGAACTTTACAGTGATGAAGTCTAACTCTGGCAGCACATAGTCCTGCAAGCTTAGAGGGTGAGCTGGAGTATTGTCCATTATGAGGAAAGCCTTCAGAGGCAGGTTTTTCTCCTCTAAATAACTTTTTATACTTGGCCCAAAAACATTAAACCACTCACTGAAATGTTCTCTGGTTACCCAAGTCTTGCTGTTTGACCTCCACATCACAGGTAACTGAGTTTTCTGCACTTTATGTTTCTTAAAGGCCCTCGGGTTTTCAGAGTGGTAGATCAGTAGAGGCTTCAGTTTGCAATCACCACTTGCATTGCCACAAAACAAGAGCGTTTGCCTCTCCTTCATTGGCTTGTGCCCTGGCCATGCCTTTTCTTCTTGTGTAATATTGGTCCTGTTATGAATTTTCTTCCAAAACAGGCCTGTTTCATCACAATTAAAAACTTGTTGAGGAACAAAACCCTCAGCCTACACAAATTCCCCAAACTCTGTAACAAAATCATTGCGGGCATCTTGATCAGCACTGGCTGCCTCTCCATGCCTAACAACACTGTGAATGCCAGTCCTCTTCTTAAAATTTTCAAACCAACCATGGCTGGCATTAAACACTTCACTTTCTTGGCTCGTTCCTACCTTGTTTTTCAAAAGATCAGCATACATCAGTTTTGCCTTTTCGCAAATCATTGCCTCCAATATGCTATCGTCACCACACTGTTTTTCTGTTATTCAGATCAAATCAATTTTTTAACATGCTCTAATGTCTCTGATCTTTGTTTCGTAATCACCCCCCCCCCCCCCCCCCGTAATTTTACCCCCTTAGCAATGTTAGCCGATTTATTAAGGTCTTTGTTTTCACTATTTTAAATACTGTCATTCTCATAGTGTATGCAGCAGCCAAGTCCCGGATACGCATGCCACATTTATACTTTTCAACAATTTCTTTTTTCACCTCCATGGTGATCCTAACCATTTTCTTCATTGCTTTGCTCTTCTCTTAGTTTCTTCTCTCTTCCCATGACAGTTTGTTGTTCTCATAAAACCTACAAGAGAGGAATTCCTATACAAATAGCACCAAGGGAAAAAAAGAAGAGGACTAAGTATTTGGACACGTTATTGGGTAAAATTAGTCAGTTAGATTCCATGCATAAAGTTAATCGATATATATACAATGTATAAATGTCTAAAATCTAAGTATTACAGCCAAGCAAATAAAGCTGGCAAACTGTTAGAGCTAAAAACAAAAATAACCAAAAATAGGCTTACTACTACTAAATACTAATACTACTAATACTACTAAAGCTAAAATTACCAACCCACAAGATATTGCTAATGTCTACTATCAGTCTTTATATAACTTAAAAGACGGTCCAGGTACAGGTCAACCTACCATCACATTGACTGATATACATTTAAGATCAATTAACTTTCCAAAACTGTCTGCAGAACAACTTAATGATATCAACCAACCTTTCACGCATAAATAAATTGAATGAGTAATTAAATCTTTACCCCTTAATAAATCACCTGGCATAGATGGTTTTTCATCAGAATACTACATATCATACAACCAATTTTGACCCCATATCTAGCCAAAATTTATAATCAAGCCACATTATCTGGCACTTTTACAGCAGAAATGCTAAAAGCAGTTATCATCACAATTCCCAAACCAGGCAAGGATGCTTCACAAAACTTTAGGTCCATTTCCTTATTAAATAATGACATAAAGATATATGCAAAAATTATTTCCCAAAGACTCCCCAATATCACCTCCTCCCTTATTAATGCCGACCAAGGTAGACAAGCCACAGATGGGACACGTAGGATACTTAATCAGTTGCAGCATTCTGAATTCCATAATATTCAAATAGCTTCTATTACCCTAGACGCTGAAAAAGCGTTTGATCGCCTCCACTGAAAATACCTCAAAGAAAAACTTAAAATATTTGACTTTGGAGTTCTAATATTATCTGCCATTATGTCTCTATATACTCTACCTACGGCACAAGTTTCTATGTCAGGTATGCTCTGGTATATCTCTGGAGTTCCCAGTAACTACTGGGACAAGACAGGGGTGCCCTTTATCACCAGTTTTGTTCTCCCTGGCTATGGAACCCCTAGCCCAAAAAAAAGACTAAATGATACGATTAAAGGAATACCAATGAAAGAGGACACACATGTGGTGGGTCTCTTTGCGGACGATGTAATTCTTTTATTAACTAACCCAACATCATCCATCAAAGCTTTAATGTCAACCTTAATGGAATTTAGCAAAATTACCTTTCTTAATGTAATTTTCTCAGTGTATATATTCCAAACAAGATACAAAAAAACAATACTGGAATTATTTCCTTTTACTTCAGTACACAAACCACTTTCTTATTTAGGAATAGCATTATCTTACCCTAGCACCGATCTAAATAAAACAATTTCTTCATTTTAATTAAAAAAATTCAAGAAAAAACAAATAGATTAAACAAAATTGAACTATGCTGTATAGGCAGAATAGCAGCCCTCAAAATGGTATTACTACCTAAAATAATCATACTTTTTTCATACAATCCCTATCTTTATCCCAACTATTTTTTTTTTTAACTCTACAAAAATATTAAGCTCTTTTAAATGAGAAAGTAAAAAACCTAGAATAGTCCACCGTTTGCTTATTAGATGTTTTTTTTTTATTATTATTACCTCGCGTCATTAATTGACCAGCTTGAAAAAATTTCTTTATCCTTCAACGGAAAAAAAATGGTTAGATATAGAAATTTCTTATCTTAAAGTGAAAGACTATTTAGCATATTTATAGTTTCTATAAGATCATCTAGATTTAAGATAACTCATTTAAAATCCATTAAAGCTACTCAAACTCATGCTTGGAAGAATTTTAAGGACCTTGGTTCCTTTTCCCCCCTATCTGAATGGAGTTCTGCAAAATCATCTACAACACTTCCACTATATGCCTCTCCCACTAGGAATGCTATCAAAAATAATTCTCAGATGGTATAGAACCCCATTTTGCTTATCTAAGTTCACCCCAAACTACTGTCCACGATTAAAAAAATATATGTTGTAAAATTGCTAAATCACTCCTGAATTAGCAAATTTAAACAAAGGCATAGATGATTTCTCCCTAGCTCATAAAGTCCCAATAACTCATACTAATAGCTGCCAGATTATCCATTGTTAGCAAATGGAACCAAAATACAATACCAACAATATCTGAAGTGATAGAAAAAGTCAACAAATGTTACCATGAAAAATCTTTTGCAATCATCAATTTTTCAACCAAAACGTTCCATGCCCAAGGGGCATCATGGAATCATTTAATTCCAGTTATAGGTTAATACTATTCAGAAATGTTAAGACTTAATTTTTCATTAACCACAATGTACCCAAATCAATATGTTTATAAACACAATCAAGGATAGTGCACCCTTTTATGTTTTATGTTTATATTGAGTTTAATAACAGTGTATACTTTATTTTTTCTTCTTATTTTTTAATTTTCTATTAAACTTTGTAAAACTGTATGCTTTTATATTTCTCTCTATATTTTGTTTATATTCTGTTAAAAAATCTAATAAAAATGTATATAAAAAATAAATTTAAAGCACAAGAACAAAACACAAAATCACATGATTCACAGAGTCACAGAGAGGTTTGTTCACTGAATGATAGCATCTGACGTACTGACGCTCAAGCCAAGCCAGAATGAGTGAAAGGTAAGTACACCATATGACATTCAACAAACAGATTATGATTCTGTCCTTCACTCTTCCCCTTAACTTTCTTAGAACTCATGGTCAATGATTTCTCTAAAAACAAAACACACAATCACCTGATTCACATAGTCACAGAGAGCGGGTTCTTCACTGAATGATAGAATCTGACGTACTGACATTCGTGCGCAGTCGCGGCTAGTCGAGAGAAGTTCTAGCACGCAAGCTGTATTCCAAACAAAGGTCGTATACCAAGCAAAATTTTTCACTCCCAAACAGGATGTATACCAAGTTGCACTTAATCCAAAGCGGACATATACCGAGGTACCACTGTACTCAAGAAAAGGAAAACCTCTGATCCATAAAATGAAAGCAAATTGTATCTGACAAAATTAAAGTTTGAAAGTAAACCTCAGACTTCTAAATTGATAACAAATAGTTTTTTGATAATCGTCAACTTTGTAGCTACCCCACTTTCCCCATTCCAAAGGGCCCTTCTATACCTCTTATCTGTCTTCTGACTTCAGATAAAACCAAATGTATCTACAAACATTGGGGTGCTAACCAGTGACATTAAAAATACCTGGTGTGGCGAAGCTTTGTGATGGCACTGAGGAGATGTGCTTTATAGAAGCTCCATCCTCTGCGATAGTTGGCTATTGTTTCCAAGCAGCTATAGTTAGCATTCTCTAGGGTGCTGATAGTCCTGGGTCTGATTTCTGCAGTGGAAAAGAGAGAGATGACCTTGGATGAGATGCGTTACTGATATGCAACAAGAAACGGCTGTCCAGAGGTGGCTGCCTATTGTTTGTACATATTTGTGCAGTTTTGCCTTCCTTTCAGAAGGTTTCAAAAATATTCCATATATTCTGTGGCAGTGACGGTCTAGGAGTGTGGCTATCCAGCAGTCATCTCTCTGTTTGATATCAACAAAATGCTTGACCCAACAAACTCAAGCAAGCAGGCAACTTGCCATGTTTACTATGGTGGACGTGGAATCCTCTCCCTCTATCCCCACTGTTGTCTTCATTTGTTTGCCTATTCTTTTTGTGACCCCATAGAAGTCTTCTGGGATGATGTCTTCTTCATGTAGAACATCTTCTACCTCCTGCTGCGATGGACTCCCTCCATAAAAGCCCACCTTTACAGTTGTGAGACAAAAGATTGGAGTCTTCCTTCTGTTCCCTACGTTAAATTCCACCAATACAACCACCAGCAGAGGAAGCTGAGAGCTAAGACAATGAATACTGTCTGCTACCCTCAATGCTCTTCTCTCTTGTAATGGCTCCGGATTGAATAAATGTTGGGTCATCACACAGGTCCACCCCTGCAGGTTCAGAACATGTCAAATGTTTTCTTTTTTTTAGCATATCTCCCATAAGAACTTGGGAAAATCTGGATTTTTTGGGATTAAGTATGAATATTAGTTATCAATGTTTTAAAGAAAAAAAATCAAGATTTAAAAAAATATAATGTAATAACAGCACCAGTAAACATTAGGGATCTATTATTCAATATTTGCATCCAAGAATTACCAAACTTTCACCAATATTGTACAGATTTGTTTTTACAACGAATTCAATGCATGAATGACAAGATAAGGCTATTTTTTATATTTACTAGCTGTATTCAGTGTGTATAAAATTTGTGTGAATGTTGGGTGAAACATTCATAAATAGACCCACAAGTGAAATGTTCCTTATTTTTTTGAGCCTTGTTTCCATGTGATGCATTCCGCATTAATGAATAATGGTTCCTCTGTGTCTTGTGTGCCATTGAAGCCAGCCAGTGTATAATATGTCACTCTGCACTATATACATATGTATAAATAAGCCACTCTCCTTTACACCAAAAAAAAAAAAAGAATTCGGATAGACCGACCCGAAAAACACGGGATTCGACAGCAAAAATTCGGAAAAAAAAATGTTTAAAAAAAAAATAAAAATTAATCTTAAATTAATTTATTTGTATATGTTTTTATTTTAACTTGTTCTTTTTTTATTTTTTACAGGTTATCCGACAATGACAATATGAATCATAATGTCATTGTGGGATTCCCGGACCGTAGGAACTTTGCAGTCACAGCTAATTGAAAGCATGTGCCTTCAATTAGCTGTAACCGCAAGCAATACCAGGGCAATAGAGGTTGAATGGAGATACATATCGCCATTCATTACCTCTACTGCTCTGTGATTGGCTGAGAAATAGGAAACCCTGATGACAGCTCAAGCATCAGCAGGATTTCCCTTTCCTCAGCCAATCAGGGAGCAGAGCAATCAGCGGAGCTTTACTATGCTGACAGCTCTGCTCCCCTGATCGCTCCCGCAGCCCTAGAGGAGCTGTGACATGTATT